>NW_019416645.1:285222-353792 GCF_000390285.2 Anoplophora glabripennis
TATAGCGATACGTAGGGGTGGCGCGTGGGCACTAGCGGCCGAAATTCAACTGCAAATTTAACGGGTTAAAAAAAAGGGGCGGGTTTAAAAAAAATACTACATTAAAGTATAAGTCTCGAGGATCATTTTGCGCTTTTGAACGTTTCGAAAGCTTTGGTAGGAGCTGAGATGTGAATTTTTAAAGTTGGCAACTTTTAGCCATTTTTCGACCTTAAATCGCCCCTAGCTCGAAAAGGAAGCGTTCTACGAAAAAATGTCAAGAGACAAAAAGTGTTTATTTTTGCCCAATTCACCTTCGAAAATTGTTTGCAGAGCGTTTTTTTGCAATATTTTTATTTTGCAACTTTTTTGTTAATAACAAATTACCTGCCACTCGGACACAAACATGTTATTTAGGTTTTCTGTTCGCTATAACTCAATGCATCGATTACAAAAGGTTTCATCCTGGCCTCTCCTCGTGGTCGGTGACCTTGATTTTCTAAGCATCTTTTTAGGGGTGGACCGTTCGTCTAACTGACTACGCCAATTAACAGGATTGAGGTTTCACGATGGATCTCAATTACCTTTTGTAGATTCTTTCAAGAAAACACAACACTTGTTGAATAGTTTTTATTCAGGTTGCAGACTACAGGTACCGAGCAGGCTGTCAACTAATAATCATGAGAGACTGTATAATAGATAATAAAATAAAAATATAATCGATATGGGGGATTTCTTATAACTCGCGTTCGGTTTCCCTCCATAGGCAACCCCGGTTGGTCGTACAAGGACGTCCTGCCTTATTACCTCAAATCGGAGAACTGCAATCTGGGTAAAGGATGTAACAGCAAATACCACGGAAATGGGGGGTATCTCAGCGTGGACTACCCCTATGCGACGGAATTAACCAGAGCCTTTCTCGAAGGAGGTAACATTAACAGTTTTTTTAGTACGACATGCCTATACTTATGTCCATTTCCATATGAAGTGTAAGTGTAATCGAAACAAAGACGGACAAACTAATTTAACTCCTTAAATTTTATTTTGTAACAGGTATCGAGATGGGAGAAAAAGTGGTGGACTACAACACCCCAAAATACATGGGTTTCAGTCAGATCCAGGCGAACCTAAGATTTGGACGTCGCCATAGCGCGAGCTCGGCCTTTCTGGACCCCATTTCGGACAGGACAAATCTCCACGTAGTCACCTCGGCCAGAGTCACAAGAGTTCTAATAAATCCCGAGACGAAAGTAGCGTACGGAGTGGAGTTCTTTAAAAAACTAGTAAAACACACAGTCAGAGCGAAGAAAGAGATCATCCTATCAGCAGGCACATTCCATTCTCCCCAGCTATTGATGCTCAGCGGCGTTGGACCGAAAAATCATATACGGGAACTGGGTAGGTATGCGCAAGCGTGTAAGTGAAATTGTCAGTTGTTTTCTTAATGCGAAGGTATATGAAATACTTACAATGAGAAAATTAATTGGCAGAAACGAGATTTATTAGAGATCATTTATTTGTTTTTCATATAAACCTATTGTTACTGCCTTTAGGGAGAGACTTCCCAAACAGGCTCCAAGTCGATAGTGATTATAAAGTCGTTGGAGGTGTAACAATTTTAAATTGAACAAAATTCTGCGACTCAATCAACAAACTTTGTTACCTAACGCCAATACTTGCAGTTCTAATTAAGGCATGGTTAATTAATCAGACAATTTAAATTGTGAGTATAATTTGTGAGGTCTTCCAAATCTCATTCGGGTAATAAACTACGCAATTTATCATCCACATTTTCACACCTTACAATATGGATGCACAGTAATGACCGATGCGGTTCTACTCCGCATGATGCGACGTCTGTTCGCGGTTGCGCATTAAGTAGTGTAAGCTGTATTAAATATACAGGGTGTCCGGTAAGTACCTCCTAATCTCTCGGGAGTGTATAGGGGAGGTCAAAATAAAACTAGTCCTTCCTATAATTTTTTTTCCTAATGTGCCCACTAACGGAGTTATGGGGGGTCAAAGGGGTACCTAGAAATTAACGTTTAGGGTTATAACTTTGAAACTACCCTGTATATTTTAATAAAATTTTCGTACGTTGTATTACACATGGAGCTCTACGATTTGATGCTAAAATCAACTTTTTGCTATTATCAGGTGTCCAGAAACGGACTGGCCCTATCACAATTTTTCTCAAAATTTTGACAGAAGTAATTTTATCAAACTGAAAATATTATTATTAGATACTCTGAAGGTTTTTCTTTAAAAATGGTACTCTTTATTTATTTCGAAAAAATGAACGGTTTGCGAGATAAATCGGTTTTGAAAAAAATTGGTAACAAATACAACAACAATTAAAATTTATTTTTTTACAATAAAATCATTCCCGCTAGTGCCAGCCTACAGATTCACCATAAACATTTACTGGTGGTGAATTAAGGGAATGAATAATGCCGTTTCTTGTAAAATCAACATCTATGACCAAAATACATCTACAAATTATTATTGCTCTTGTCTCCATGGAGTTCTTTTCTATTGTTTTCGTTGTTAGACCCTGTTGATTTTAAAGTACTTGTCAAAGGCGCGTGACAGAATAAAAATTCAATTTTATTGTGGTATTCGTTTTAAGCCGTTAGAAATAACATTTAAAAATGGAAGAATATTCCTGTGCAGAATATGCTGATATGCACCTAATTTATGGGGAAGCATTATGCAACTCCGTGGAGGCAAGAAGACTTTATGAGGAAAGGTTTCCGGGTCGACATTTGCCGAGTCCAAAAACTTTTGAAAGAGTTGATCGTAGTTTAAGAGAAACAGGTAAAAAAAAATAGTGAAAAACGTTAGTGAAACTAATTTCTTCCGAATCCTTTATTTAGGAAGCTTTTTGCCACGCCGTGGTGGAGCAGGAGCCCCGAGGAGAGTACGAGACCCTCATGTAGAGGAACAAATATTGGAAGACGTTGCTAATAATCCTTCAAATAGCATAAGGAAGCTTGCGGCGCAAAACAATGTTACAAAATGGGCTGTACATGAAACTCTGAAAGAACAATTGCTTTACCCGTACCACATCCAAAAAGTACATGCTATGTCTCCAGATGATTATCCAAAAAGACTTCAATACGCCAATTGGTTTTTACAGCATCATATTCGGAATCATAATTTTGGTACATCTATTTTGTTCACCGATGAAGCAGGTTTTACAAGAGACGGCATAATTAATTCGCATAATCTACATGTCTGGGATGAAGAAAACCCTCACGCTTTAGTTCAAACTCGCTACCAACAAAGGTTTATGGTGAATGTGTGGGCTGGCATTATCGGGAATCATTTGATTGGTCCATTTATTCTGGAGCAAAGACTTAATGGTGCTCTTTATTTGCAATTTTTAGAGGAAAATCTAAATATTTTGTTAGAAGAAGTGCCCCTTCAAATAAGAACTGAAATGTGGTACATGCATGACGGTGCACCACCCCACTTTGATCGTTTAGTACGTCAACATCTGACGAATGTTTTTGGTGATCGATGGATAGGTCGAGGCGGACCTGTATTATGGCCACCTAGGTCGCCCGACCTAAACCCATTAGACTTTTTTCTGTGGGGTCATTTAAAAAATAACGTTTATTCAACACCCGTAAATAGTAGAGAGGAACTTCTGCTGAGGCTAACACAGAACTGTGACCATCTCCGCAATAATCACGGAATATTATTTCAAGTGCACCGGGAAAACATTCGTAGGATTAGAAAGTGCATTGAAGTACGGGGTGCTCATTTTGAACATCTACCGAAGTAACATTTAGGTACCTTTGTTCATTGTTGAATGTTCTTTGTTGCATGTCTTGTAAGTAAGTTATTTTTCAAATGTTATTTTTAATTGGTCACTACTTGCTCATAAAGTATAGCCAACCCGTTCAAAGATTTCTGGACTTGATAAAGTTAAAGAAATTAAATGCATGAAATAATATGTAAAAAAAATAAATTTTAATTGTTGTATTTGTTACCAATTTTTTTCAAAACCGATTTATCTCGCAAACCGTTCATTTTTTCGAAATAAATAAAGAGTACCATTTTTAAAGAAAAACCTTCAGAGTATCTAATAATAATATTTTCAGTTTGATAAAATTACTTCTGTCAAAATTTTGAGAAAAATTGTGATAGGGCCAGTCCGTTTCTGGACACCTGATAGTAGCAAAAAGTTGATTTTAGCATCAAATCGTAGAGCTCCATGTGTAATACAACGTACGAAAATTTTATTAAAATATACAGGGTGGTTTCAAAATTATAACCCTAAACGTTAATTTCTAGGTACCCCTTTGACCCCCCGTAACTCCGTTAGGGGGCACATTAGGAAAAAAAAATATAAGAAGGACTAGTTTTATTTTGACCTCCCCTATACACTCCCGAGAGATTAGGAGGTACTTACCGGACAGCCTGTATATGTAGTTCCTTTCAATAAATATATTTTTATAACTGCTGGATGGGTACTAACATAATATTTTCCAAATAAATTTTTATATGTAGGCCCAATTTTTCGCAGGAATACCGCTTATACAAGATTTGCCAGTGGGACAAACCCTGTACGACCACATAGCCTATTTACCGTTAATCTTCAGGATAAACGAAACAATGATACCGTCAACGCAGGCGCTGGAGCCCATAGAGAGTCTCAAATGGCTCATCAACGGCACGGGAGTTTTATCATCTTTGGGCGGCGTGGAGGCCTTGGCTTACATAAAAACCGACGCGTCGAAGGAGGTGGAGGATTACCCTGACATAGAACTAATTTTAGCTAGTAAGTTGCACGTAATTCGGTTGCATCTGGTTCATTTATACAAAGTCCGTTTAGTTTTAATCATTACCTACAAACTTACCTAGACGACAAAGAACAAACCGACGTTTTACCAGTTTATTCAGTTTAAACGAGTATATTGTGGTATAACCAAGAAAATTTTAATCAATAAAAATCACCCAAAAATTCTACTACAAGATGCAAATTTACAATGCACTTCCTTAGTCTTAGTCACAAATCTTAGACCTGCCCTTGTTGTCTCTATGCGGATGTTACAAATCTATTTATATTAGCGATCGCTACTATGTCATTCAGAAATGAAGTAAAAATAAATTTTAGGCATAGGGTCTCTTCAGTACGACTTCGGCCTCATATCCAGGCCGGAGCTCCGCATAAGGCAAGACGTCTACGACGACTATTTCAGGCCCCTGGAAAACAAGCCGTGCTACTCAATACTCACGATGCTGCTCCATCCGAAGTCCAAGGGACACCTGAAATTGAAATCTCACGACCCGTTCGACCCGCCGCTGCTCTACGGCAACTATTTCTCGGATTCGGAGAACCACGACATGAAAACCATCCTCAGCGCCGTCAGGTACAGCCAGAGGCTGTCGCGGACCAAAGCCTTCCAAAAATACGGAGCCACCATGTACGACAAACCCGTACCCGGTAAGTATGAGAATAATTCTTAAAATTCTGAGTTTATAATAATTATTATCCATCACTTTGCATAAAATTCAATATTAATTAGCGTCATTTGGAGTAATTTCAGGAAAGCTACCTTTCAAGAAGCCTTCATTAGTTGTCGGTCGGTTATAATAAACTGAATTCTACCTACAGGTATTTTATGCACGCGTTAACAAGATATAACGAGCGTTCAAATAAAAACGTGGTCAAGTTGGTTCTGAAAATTTGGACGTAGGGCGTAGCGTATAGCAAATGAACTTAAACGTCATCTGTCAAAGCGCTATATCGCCGCTATCAATTTGAATATTTTCGTTTTAAAAAGCGTTTAAAATGGTGTTTTCTCAAGAACAAAAAGTGTTTATCATAGAGTCCTACTTTAGAAATGGACGCAAGATTGATGGAATATGGAAGTATTCTATTGAGGAATGTTTCATAGAATTTCAAAATCAATTTCCCGGCGTTGTTGAGTACAAAATTTTTCAAAGTGCAGTTCAGCGTTGTGTTAATGTTTTTCGTGAAACGGGCAGTGTAACAAGAAAAGAAGGAAGCGGCCGACCTAAAAAGCGGACTGAAGAATTAAAAGAAAATGTCCAACAAATAATGGAAAATGCGCCAAGAACTTCTGTACGTGTTTTATCACAAATGGTGGGAGTATCAGTCGGTACCTGCCACACAGTGTTAAAAAAAGATTTGCGTTTGTTCTCCTATCGTTTAACTTGTCAGCAAGAACTTCATGAAGTTGATTTTCCGCGACGGGCTGTATTTTGTGAATGGTTTTTAAACAACTACGGTGAACTTCATAATATCACCTTTTTTTCTGATGAAGCCTGGTTTCATTTAAGTGGTTACGTAAACTCACAGAATATGAGAATGTGGTCTTCTGAAAAACCAGATAACTTTTTTGTCGAGGGCCCTCTACACGCTCAAAAAATTGGAGTTTGGTGTGCTCTCAATCGAAGGAGGATTTATGGACCTATTTTTTTTAATGGTACTCTTACTGCGCAAAGGTATAGAGAAGAAATTATCGCTCCTTTTGTTAACCAGCTGGAAGAAAACGAAATTACAAACTTTTACTTTCAACAAGATGGCGCAAGGGCACATACGGCAGGCGAGACGATGAATATGTTGAGGGAAGTTTTCCAAAATCGACTAATAAGTCTCAATGCTGAACATGAATTTCCACCGAGGTCATGTGATATTACGCCGTGTGATTTCTTTTTGTGGCCTTACCTTAAAAACACTATTTTTGAACTGCCTATTCCTGATTTAAACCATCTGCAGGCTCGACTTATAGACAAGATTCGTGAAATTAACAATACCCCGAGCATCTTAGAAAATGTCTTTAATTCTTTGAGGAACAGGTGTGAAAAGTGCTTGGAACAAGGAGGGGGACACTTTCAGCAGCTGCTTTAATTTATTGTTATAACAAGGAGGGGGACACTTTCCGCAGCTCCTTTAATTGTTTGTTATTGTTATCACGATTATTCTTTAAAATAAAGTTATATAGTCATTAACGTTATTGAAACTGACAGCTGCTATACAGCTCGTTGAGAAATGAGGTTAAGTTGGTCGCTATAAGCTACTCCCTACGTCCAATGTGTCAGAGCCAACTTCGACCACGTTTTTATTTGAACGCTCGCTACATGGATATCCTTATAGACCAAGGCGGATCTGTTTTGAGGTGAATGTGAGAGGGGGCAGGCAAATTTTTTCTGGATTACCTTCAGTACAACTCACATAATAAAAGTGTAGATCCCTAGATCTGGGCGAGGCCCGGAATATTTTCAAAATTGCAAAAATGTTTAAAAAATTTAAAAAATACGTATTTTATCCGAGTTTTTTATTTATATTTTGGAACCTATACATTTTGGAAGAATATTGAAGAGGAGAAAAAAAAGTTTTAGAATTGAATTTTGCACAATTCACTGTAAGTTAAAAATGTTTAAATTTATTACCGATGTTGCAAACTAAAATAATTGATGAAAAAAAGGCAAAATAATCAAGTTTTTGGGATAATTTTTTTAAAATATTTTAATTGCTCCGATGGCATTCTAATTTTGATAAAAAAAAATTATAGTATAATAAAACAACACGCGAAATTTCATTAAAATCGGTTGGATAGTTTTCGCAAAATAATTTTTTGAAAAATTTTTTTCGAATTTTCAAAATATTGCACAGCCTCAAATAAAGCATCTAGATACTTGAAAATTTTTTCGCATAGAAAAGACCGCTCAACCATTCAAATGGTTTTTGAAAAATTTAAATCTGTTGATTAGGACGGCCACAGTAAATTTTTAAAGTTAACACTTTTTTTTATTTTTAAACAATTAGATTACATTCATCAATTTCCAATTTAGTTTTCTTTTAAATTATAATTTTAAAATCCTATTTTTTCTTAATTTTCTCTGTATTTAACAAAAAAATAATTTCCACAATTTTTTTAAATTTGTTTAAACAAAAATTATTTAACAAATTTTTTCACTGAAAATATGCAATAGCATAGGGTAAAATATACAGTATATTTAATGCATAAATAATAAACTTTGTTTATAACAAAATATGTGCAAATTAGACAGTTGGTATTATGCTATTCGAACTCCTTGGCTGGCGAGACATCGGATTAAAAAAAAAAGATCGAAATTGGTCCATTAGAAGCCCAGATAATGCAATTTTTTTCGTACCTACGCATTTTGAACCTCCGAATTCAGTCTCGGAGCGAAAGCCCTCTCCCCCACTTTTCGTGTTTTAAGTCACTTCTCGCGCGTGCGAGCGACAGCTTTTCCGCTGATTTATCTATGTTGCCGATAATTTATGGGTATGAAAATTTTGTCCAGCTTATAGCTGTTTTACATTGACAATTTATTGATCAATTAATTGATGAAGTCGCTTCATCGAGAAATTGGATGCACCAAATCTGCTGTCAAATAAGTTCTTGACGAATTAGAGCATGTTCTAATTTTCGTCAATTTCTTCGTGAAGTTCAGAAGTACCAACCCAACAAATTTCCAGCCTCAGATCAGTAATGTGGTTATGCTATTAGAATATGTATATAATTGTGTGGCGTCGTACTAGTTTTGCATTGTTTTTACTGATTTTTTACTAACGATAACTAATATTTATATAATATGTGTCAGAACGGTACCGCTGTTGTATCACTACAATTATGAGTGGAAAGGTGACATTTTTGAAATTTATTTGCTTCTTTGATTCGTTGGTAGAACTGATTCATGCGTCAAAAAACTTGACAAAGTCTGTAGCAGTGTAAAACCACACTGTTTACCAATAAATTCGTGAATTAATTCATGAAGAACTTCGTCAATTTATTCATGAATAAACTGTCAATGTAAAACAGCTATTATAACTCGGAAAAACGAAGCCACTGGGTCAAAGATTATTGCTAAATTGTTTTTAAATTAACGGTAAATGCCGATAAACTTTGACCGCTTATATCTCGAGAACCAATAAACGGAATTTAGCTTTTTCTTTTAAAAGAAGCGTCTTTCCGAGTACTTTAAAATCATAATGTTTGAAAAAAACTAAATTGCAAATTGATAAATGTAATCTAATTGTTTAAAAATAAAAAAAAGAGTGTTAACTTTAAAAATTTATTGTGGTCGTCCTAATCAACCGATTTCAATTTTTCAAAAACCATTTGAAAGGCTAAGCGGTATTTTCTATGTGAAAAAATGTTCAAGTATACAGATGCTTTATTTGAGGCTGTGCAACATTTTGAAAATTCGAAAATTTTTTTAAAAAAATTATTTTACGAAAACTATCCAACGGATTTTAATGAAATTTCGTGTGTTGTTTTATTATACTCTAAAGTTTTTTTTTATCAAAATTAGAATGCCTCGGATCAATTAAAATATTTCTAAAAAATTATTCAAAAAACTGGATTATTTTGCCTTTTTTTCGTCAATTATTTCTATTTTGCAACATCGGTAATAAATTTAAACATTTTTAACCAACAGTATATTGTGCAAAATTCAATTTTAACATTTTTTTTCCTCTTCGATATTCTTCCAAAATGCATAGGTTCCAAGATATAAGTAAAAAACTCAGATAAAATTGGTATTTTTAAAATTTTTTAAACATTTTTGCAACAATCCCGACCTCGCCCAGATCTAGGGACGTACACTTTTATTATGTGAGTTGTACTGGAGGCATTCCAGCAAAACTTAGCTTGCCCCCTACAAAGAGAATAAATTAGTTTATTCTCTTTGCACCCTCTTATATCCAAGTAGTGGGATATTTCGACAGATCCGCCCTGGTCTATTAAGTTTAATGAAAACTTAGTTCTTTAAATTCGATGAAAATATCAATTTTTTAACAAATATTAAAGAATTAAGCTGGTTAGTCAATCAGACGCTGACAGATTACATAAGCATTATATAACCAACTTGGAAGTAAATACCTGCGTTATAACTTTATTAATTTTCCTAATTTTCTGAATAACACGTCTCATTTGTAAAGTTATTTCAGAATTAAATAAATTCAGATATTGCAAGACTGAATAATTTAATGTTGAATCTAAGTAGTTTCTCCTAACAGGATATTTACTTTTGCATTTATACAGTGGAATATTTTCTGGCGAAGCCATGTTACGAACAACATCTAATGTCTGCTTTATTTATGTCGTGTGCAAGTTCTTGTTTTTTTTTTAGTAATTTCATTTATGTACACATAATACTTTTATCTTTGTGTTCTTTGTTTGTTTATTCTGACTTGCCATAAATGTATTATTGTATACCAAATGGTCAAATAAAGCTGTATATCTAAATACAGGAAAATATAAAATTTACCACATGGACTTTATAGGTTGTGAGAACCACGTGTTCGACTCGGATCCCTACTGGGAGTGCGCCCTAAAAACCATGACGACGACCCTCCACCACCAAGTTTCCACGTGCAAAATGGGTCCGCCCAACGATACGGAAGCCGTGGTGGACAACAGGCTGAGGGTGTACGGCGTGAGGAGCCTGAGGGTGGTGGACACCAGCGTCATCCCCGTCACGTTGTCCGCGCACACCAGCGCCCCCGGTATGATGATCGGGGAGAAGGCCTCGGACATCATAAAACAAGACTGGGGCTTATCCGACTGATGTTGGTAATGGTCTCTCAAAAAAAAAAAATAGAAAATATTGCAGAAAAGTGACAATTTCTATTTACTAATCGACCTGTTTTAGCGATTTTTTAAAATCTGAACTGGAAAAAAATATGAATTTTGTTCCATCGTTTTGGAACACGTTATTATATATAATATAATACATGTATTCTTTCGTTCTAAGCAAAGTGAATATACTGAACTGAATAAACAGAATGTGATTAAACTGAAAATTATTTTCTTATTCACTTCACAAACACGGAAGAACAGTTTTTTCGAGTTCGCCGAGAATGTTTACTTTTTGAGGTTATACTTTGTTTCCATTGTTTTTTTTTCAAATTGCAACCGTTTCAAGTGCAAGTTTCAAGTTTCAATAAAAAGACAAATTTTGGAAATATTTTTTGATAATGCATCATATTCCAATACCAGTAGTAGTAGCAGCAGCAGCAGCAGCAGTTTGAGCAGCGTAATATAGACAGTAACGTAGAATTAAATCTGCTAAAAAAACATGTAAAAAATTAAAGTTACTTTGAATTGAAGTAACTTATTCTGAGGAAGATTATAGAAAACATTTTCGTATGAAATGCGATTCCGTATTAAAATTGTACAAGTTACTAAATTGGAGAAAAATTATGTGGGTATGGTTAGCCCGAAATTAGTAAATAAAAAGTAGTTCATACAACTACATTATTTGGCAAATAGTAGCTTTAGAGAAGTTGCTGATAAATTTAATATAAGTGAAAGTGCTTGTCACAAATCGGTATTGACAATTGCAGCGGCAAAAATTACATAAAACTTCCACGAAGAGAAGTTTCATATTTCCTTGATTTTTGCGAGGCAGGGTGGATTACCATCTTCTAGCTTTCTCATAACTCACGCATAGTCTATATAACAAACTAACTTTCGGTGTCATATAGTTCTACATCTTCCATTTTTATTGCAATAATAAAATCATGTACTTATTTCCCATATTATATTTATCATTATGACTGGCAAAAACAATAAAACTAAAATGTCAATTTTAAAAAGTTAGGTTATAGCAAACTGATTTGATTCAAGTGATTGAACAAAATTTATGTACTTGAGGGGCAAGGGGAATTCACATTTCGATCACTTTTTGAGTTGGAGTGCGGGGGAACTGATTGTAAACGAAAAAACAACAAATAGACAAGGCGAAATCGGCGGCTTCGTATGAAAAAATTTGTGGATTCGATTTTTTTGCATAATCACCTCCGTGAGATGTCCCTGAATGGGGATCAAAATGTTACCGGCCGGTAACCTGGTCACAATTTTTTTAAACTAATTTTTTTTAAACAAATCGCAAAAACAACTTGTTTTGCTCCGGAAAAAGTTTCATCAGGTATTTCGGGGTATTTTAAACAAAATAGTTCCTATGCACTATGGTCTTAAAATCAACGGTTTCTGAGTTATAAACAATTTAATGTACGAAAAAATGCAAAAACAGCCATTTTCCAGATTCAAGAACAATAACAAAAAATCAAGTTTTTGATGTTACTAAAGTTTAAAAGTAATCTTTAAACATCCCTTGACATTATACCGAGGAGTTATTTGGCGTAATTACATTGCAATGCGTATTATTTTACCTATTAACAATATACATTTTGACTTGCGAGCCGCTCCGCTCGGGCACTCCACTCTGCGTCGACCTCGTGTATATATTCATCACCTCACTTTTTGATACATTTTAGCAGTGCTGAATTTTTATTTATTAAAATTATTTTTTGTTTATTGATATTATAAATTTCTAAACAGTAACAATAATAATAATAACAATAATAATATATCTACTTTACTTAAATAATATCTAATTTTGAATTTGCGAATATCGCAATGAAATTCCCGCACCGCTATAGGTTAAATATTTTTTCTCGAACGTGTGGAATGGGTATAAACTCAGGAAATATTCCATGTACTTTTAATGTCTTTAAACTACACGTATTAAGAGCATAATTGCAGACGTATATTTGGAAAAATTCAATATACTCTAAATACCAGACGTTGAATATCGAAAATTTCGGTTACAAACTAGATGAAAATGGTGCAGTATTACCCATATCTATGCGAAATAATACCTGATCGATTGATGTAAATGTTTGAAAACATGTAAAACTAAAGCATGTACCTAGTTGTAGAAAAAATAATGTTACTTGTGTTACTTTATGTGGTTGTAATGCAGACGAATGTGAAAATTTTATCCTTAAATAAATATATTTATAATATTTATAAGATTAAGACATTTTACTCTTTATTTTTTATTTATTTTAAAATATATGTCGAGATATATGAAAAAGTGAGGCGCTGACGGGGTCGGCGCACAGTAGAGTGCCCGAGCGGCGCGGCTCGCAAGTCAAAATGTATATTGTTAATAGGTAAAATAATACGCATTGCAATGTAATTACGCCAAATAACTTTAAAGATTACTTTTAAATTTTAGTAACATCAAAAACTTGATTTTTTGTTATTGTTTTTGACACTTGAAAATGACCGTTTTTGCATTTTTTCGTACTTTAAATTGTTTATAACTCGGAAACCGTTGATTTTAGGAGCATAGTGCATAGGAACTATTTTGTTTAGAATACCCCAAAATACCTAAATAAACTTTTTCCGGAGCAAAACAAGTTATTTTTGCAATTTGTTTAAAAAAAAATAGTTTAAAAAATTGTGACCAGGTTACCGGCCGGTAACATTTTGATCCCCATTCAGGGACATCTCACGGAGGTGATTATGCAAAAAAATCGAATCCACTAATTTTTTTATACGAAGCCGCCGATTTCGCCTTGTCTAAAACTATTACGTCAAATCACTTGGTGTTACTAAATTCAGTTCAATCAGAACGAAAGAATACACATAATAATCGTCTCGTGGAAAAACAATGTAAAGTGTGTGATTTAATATTTTTATAAAATATTAGATGTGTTTCCAAAAAGAATCAAAATGTACGAATGTAAAAACAATTGAACATCTATTTAAAAAGATATTCTGTATTTTATATTTCATTAACATACATATACATATTTTTATCTTTCACTACTCTGTAAGTATTTGGTCACTCTCTAATTTGTGCTTGAAGTTGTGCAACCGTTCCACATTCATTGTTCGGATATACCTAAATACATAATCAAAAAAAATGTGGTTCGTAACAGTAAATGTTATTATAATGGTACGCGCCTTACACATACCGTCATCGATCCAAATTTCATATCGTTACGTAAACTTCACCAAACTAACGAGTAATGAAGGAGAGTCGGTATTATTATTCCCTAAACTGATTTGAAACCGACAAACTGAAACGAAAGCATCGACGTCTCGTCAGAATTCTTAATGCAGCGACCGTTTTCAGAAAATACTAATAAGTACAAGGTCAGGGATTGCGTTTTCAGACGGCTCCGGAAAATACCCGGTTTAAAAAAATGTGTTGGCGTTCTGTACCAACAGCTGGAGATGTGTAATTTTTATCACACTGAAGTAGCTGGATGCCGTTTCGTTAAAATTGCGATCATTTGTACAAAATATGTTCATTATCATTTATTTCCACAAAAAAAAATGTACTTCTTTTACTACAGTAAAATTGAATAATTTTTTATCCTGCTGAATTCTACAATTCACATCTGTATCTGTGTTTGTAGTTAGAAGTAATACACCTGTATGTACTTGCATACATTATGAAAATATTTTCTAAAATGTATTTTCTCAATATTGAGACAGATCTGACCTTGACACATGCAGTAACTATTCTTTGTTACACCAATGGGTGTTGTTGGTATTCACCCTGATTTTGTGTATTTTAGATTATCTGCAAATTGTGATCACGAAGTGATTCGTGTGGAATCGTTCAAATACGATTTAGTTCCACGCATAAGTAGCGTACTGGAGATATGTGGTACTGGTATGATACACTTCTGCGAATAAATGTTCTTTATAACACAAAGGTTTAAAAGGCAATTGCATTTATGAAATTATAATTTGATATATGTATGTATGTAGACCTGTGTATGGGTATTGGTAAATAAATATGGGAACAAGTTTTTCAAATATTTCAATGCCGAGTTGCTGCGTCAGCGACCGAACCTGGTACATACTGACAACCTCTTGGTTCATCAATTGAGATCGGAGAGATGTAGTTAGTCGTATTTTCTATATAAATTTATAGTCAATGAATGATAATGTTTAGTACAATTTCCGCGTCTACTTTACATAAAAGAATTGGTAAGGTCTGATAAAGTACGACAAACTTGATTAAGTTAATATGAGTTTTTTTGGTCCACGTAAATGGTTCGTTCCGAAAGTAACTTTTATAAAAATAAAATTTGCATGTTATACTTAATAAAAATATAAACACCAAACGGAAAAAAAATAGTTCGCAGATTTATAAGCCTAGCAAAAGTTTAATATTTAAAACATATGCCATTAAAGGGATGGGACATCTAACATTGCTCTTCCTTAACGGATAGTCGTCATAATTAAGATCCGTTTTTTATCTAGCTGGGTAAAAACAGATTCTTTGAGTAGGTACAGCCGAGCCCAAGGCGACGGCGACGCAAGGAAAACGCTTCGAGACGCACAGAGTGAAAGGTGAGGTTCATAATATGATATGGCTTGGTGAGATTTGGCGGGATATTTTTTTAGTAATTTTCGTCAGTTAATTGGAATCGCGCTCGGTTATAAAAGTGTGGTGCGGATGGTTTGGATTTAATTTCTGTTAAGTGCAGTACAAAATTTTTCAGTAGGTACCTATGTAATCTGCTACCTAATTTCTCACAAAAAAAAATAAAATTAATTTCACCAGTAAGTAATTGTTTTAAAGTAACTATGTATATTTCAGATGCATCGGATAATATTTTGATTATGAATCCAGCAATATATGACCTACTTTTGACATTTTATAAGTCTAATATTCAACAAAATAAACAACATAATATGTGTAGGTACATTTTTTACATTCCAATATCATAAAGACAAAGAAGTAGCTCGCAATAAAAGGAGAACGATGGATTACCCTCTACCTAAGTAATTTATGTTTGAACGGAGAAAAAAAGTTAGATATTATTTATGTTTTACGAAACCTGTCTTTTCTACTGGTGATTTTTTATGAATTTTGACATCAATAGTTGCACCTTGCATAAATTCGGATAGTAGATAATGGTTTTCCGTTTTAAAACTGACAAATTTACAAAAATCGAATTCAATAAAATTATTATTACAGTAATGTAAAGAGTAGCTGCTTATTACAACTTATGCTAATTCTGAATCTGAAAAAGAATTCAGTGAAGATCGCAGAGCAACAATCAACAATTTTTATAATAAGTAATAATTTTAATTAGGTACCAGTCCTATTGCCTAGTATTTAATTTGGAAACTGTTCGTCGTGGTATGGGCAAGTATCCTTGTATAGAGTTTGTAAATAAGTGCGAAATATTTTAGGGGGTGGTTTCCGAAGTTATTTTGTGAACAAAAGTTTATATAAAGGTAGGTCGAAATATGCTTCGTTTCCAAGATAGTGTTTAAATTTTAATTTTTTATTTGTTTTTATTAATTATTTCAGAGTTTTAAAGATATTGACTCGAAATTTGTTGGTTGTATTTTATTTAGAAATATTGATAGCAACCAACCTACCTACTATAATAATAATAATAATTTTATTCCAAGGGACTATACAAGATAGTATGGGAAACAGTCAAAGTGAGCGAAAAAAAATTGTGGATAATAGAACAAAGAATGTACATTTTTGTGTAAAATGAAATTTTACGTTATACTTACCTAATATAGGTACCACAAAACTACGCTTAACCTCAAAAAAGTTATGTTATAAAACGTCACTGAGGTATTTTTGGGAAAACAGATATAGCTCTAAAATTCGATATTAAAAAATAATCTTTGACGCCTAGAGTCTTAAACACAAAAGACGACAGACCCATGACAATGTCTGTGAATACATTTTATTAAACGCAAGTCGTCGGTCGGAAATGATGAACGGAAAATAAACAACCTATATTTATCCATAAATATTAAGCAATTCTATTATAACTGTTAATTGAGATCAGGTAGTTATGAAAAAACAGAAAAATGAATCGCTTCGTCCGCTTCTTTTTCCCGTTTTTAAACGACGACGCCTTCGATTAATGTAAATATTAATTTGTTCCAGTCGAGATGAACTTAAAGTTACTACTGATCGCGATATACGTACTACAAATAACACAATGTGAAGTGACACCCACTGATATCACATCTACCTTCATGTCGATTCTCAACGAAATAAGCAGGATTCTCGCGCGATACGCCGACGGGCCAGATTTCAACCAGTGGTTCGCATCACAACACTACACTCATCCTCAAACAAGTAAGTAGGTATCAAAACATAAATAATTACTTACGCAGAGAGAATAACTTATTATATTGTGTACGAGTACGTATGTGTATTTACGAATTTTGTTTAAAAATTACACCTTCACTTTTTGCAGTAAAATTTGTAACATTATCTTTTTCATCTCGTTTCGCAGACCAAGAATACGATTTCATCATAGTAGGTTCAGGATCCGCTGGATCGGTCCTGGCCAACCGTCTTTCCGAGGTGTCCCACTGGAGGGTGCTGCTTCTCGAAGCCGGGGTGCCGGAGACCGGCCTAATGGACGTACCTCTGTTCGCCACTGGCTTCCAGAACACCCAGTACGACTGGGCCGACGTCATGGAGTTCCAGCCGGACGTTGCTACGGGCCTGGATGACAATAGGATGGCTTGGCCCAGAGGCAGAGCCCTGGGGGGCACCACCACCATCAACTACATGATCTACACCAGGGGGAACAAGTGGGACTATGACATGTGGGCGGCGAAAGGGAATCCCGGTAAGTTTTTTCGGTGCTGTCCATAAAGCTTCGCAATTCATAGTTCTCTTTTTATTGCTATATTTTTTATCAGTGTACGATAACCCGCGATTTATCGTGTTTTACTGAATTCATTTTTAATTTAATTTAAGGTTGGTCCTACCGGGACGTGCTGCCCTACTATCTCAAGTCTGAGCGGGCCTTGCTGAGGGCCGGCGACTACCGCTTCCACGGAAGAGACGGCTACCTCAGCGTGGAGGACATCTACCAGTCGCCTCTGGTCCGCGCGTTCGTGGACGGGGCGCAGGAGCTCGGCCTGCCTTTCTGGGACTACAACACCCCCACGACGTCGTTCGGAGCCTCCACCATTCAGGCCACGACCAGACGGGGAAGGAGGCACAGCGCGGCGAGGGCGTTCCTGTGGCCAGTGAGGATGAGATCCAACCTGGATATCGTCACGTCGGCCTTCGTGACGAGGGTGCTAATCGACAAGCGCACGCGGGAGGCTTACGGGGTGCGCTACGACATGAACGGGAAGAAGTACACCGCCGTTGCCAAAAGGGAGGTCATCTTATCCGCAGGTACTGTCTATCATTTTTACGAATTATCTCCAGAATTACCCCAATTAAAAAAAATTAAAATTGATTACCTAAACAATTCCGGCGCTAAACTGAACTATTTTTTTTTTTTTTTGTCTAATATTAAAGGGTACAATGACAAATTTTGAAGCATTTTCTTCGTAGATTACGCATTTTTTATAAATAGTTGCGTGATTTTTAAGGTTTTTATCAAATTACACAACTTCTAAATAATTACCAACGGAGTGTCGTGCAGGTACTTTCAACACTCCCCAGCTCCTCATGCTCTCCGGAGTAGGCCCGAAGCACCACCTAGAGGCACTGGGTATCCCTTGTCTGCAGGATTCGCCGGTGGGCCGCAACCTGCAGGATCATGTGGCCTTCGTCGGCCTGTCCTTCCTCGTCAACGTTTCCGTCAGTCTATCCGTAGACAAGATACTGGCCGGAGTTCCTCAATTCGTCAACAATGGGACGGGACCCTTGACGAGCTTAGGAGGCGTGGAGGGTATAGCATACATAAAGACCCCCGCGTCCAGAGATCCCCTGGATCAACCAGACATCGAGCTCCTCTTCATCGGCGGCACCCTCGCCACCGACTACGGGCTCTTCACCAGAAGAGGTAAAATAGTCATTCCCAATTGACATAAACAAATATCATAGTATTATATGCTTCAAAAAAATTTCATTCAATTTTCGGTTTAATTTGGCATGTAAGAACACGATTGCGTTTTATGCTGTTCGCTCTATGCAGGATATTTCGCATAAGAACCGACACAGAGCAGGAGCTTATAGGGGAATCCAAATTATGCTGATTTAACGCAACTTACCTTTATACTAAGCTGTACCCCAGCCCTGGGAAGTCTTGAAAGTGGGGTTTCAAATTTAGAAAAAAATCAATATCTCAGTTATACTTGAACTTAGAGAAACCAAATTCGGTACATGGTGTGAGTGTACCAAGAGAATTAATCTACAGTAAGTAGAGTTCGATCGAAGCATTTTAAAGGGTTGATAAGGGATGATGCACCATTAATTGTGATATTTTTTTAACCCGTTGGCGGACTTAAAGAATTATTACTTTATTTTATGGGCAATTTAATTTTAAAACTTTTCTTACTCTCGTTAGTTTTCAAAAAACTTTGTCTTTTTGACAAAAACTAATAATATGTATTGTAGCTGTTATTTAAAATCATCGAAAATTCAAAAGTCATTTAATTTTAGTAATAGTTGTAGCTTAGCTTAGTAAGTTGCGCCAAATCATCAGATTTTGGGTTCCCCTAGATGCCCCTGATGTATGTCGGTTCTTATGCGAAACACCCTGTACATATTATTCACAATATGTATATTTTGTTTTTCTCGCTAATATTCTTCATGATAGATTGCTTTCGCACTTTTTCCACTGTTTCGTAACATGTGTACAAGAAAATGTTCCTACAATCAGCACCCGTTGAATTATGACAGTTCGATTGTTTTTTTCACTCGTTTACTAGAGTGTGTGTATAAGTATTATAAGACTATTGCGTTCTGAGTGTTTTTTATTTATTTATTTATTTATTTATTGAGCGTATTGGTTTTTTTTTGTTTAATTTATAGATACCTATGTAGTAGGTATAATTTAATGCGTGCGTATATGTATAATATTTTTATTTATCTATTTTTATAGATACAAATCTTGTGTAATTTTCTAAATTCTGTAAAGCACAGATCTCGTAAAGTGTCGTTTTCTATAACTGCGTTCAATATAATCGATCCTCGCAACAACCCCAACAAAAATAATATCTGTATCTTAATTAATAAATCAATTAAAGTATGGAAGTAGCAAAAACATTTCTAGGTAATCTAAAACAACCACTCATATAGGCTTGTATAATCTCTAGGTATGAGAATTCGAGATCACGTCTACGACAGCGTTTTCCGGCCCATTCAGGGCCTGCACCACTGGACCGTCTTTCCCATGCTGTTGCACCCGAGGTCTGTCGGCCACCTGGAGCTACGATCGGCGAACCCCTACGACCGGCCTCTCCTCTACGGCAACTACTTCACTGATTCGGACGACGAGGACGTCAAGACGTTGCTGGCGGCAGTACGAGTCGTGCAGAAGCTATCCGAAACGGGTCCCTTCAGGAGGTACGGTTCACGCCTCAACCCCAGGCCCGTGCCATTGTGCGCCCGCCTCGTCTTCGACAGCGACGCGTACTGGGAATGCGCGCTGCGGGCGCTGAGTCTGACGCTGCACCACCAGGTGGGTACGGCTAAGATGGGTCCCCCCGAGGATCCGGCGGCCGTGGTTAACGGCGACCTCCAGGTGTACGGGATTGGCAGACTGAGGGTAGCGGACTGCAGCGTCATCCCGCACGCGCTCTCCGCCCACACCAACGCGCCGGCAGTGATGGTGGGCGAAAAGGCTTCGGACGTCATCAAGAGGTTTTGGGGGCAGTGAAGTGATGATAAAAACTATTTAACCCTATGGAAGAATACGCTATAGGGCGAAGGTCACACACAACGACTGACCAGGAACTTTTTAAAATGTACCTATAGTCCATCTAAACATCTGTGAGAGTTAAATGACATATCTATCATCATCATCAGCAGCAGATTACAAATAATCGATATTTTTCTTTTAATAAAGCTCCAATATAGTCATGAAAATTTTTGTAAAATTACACACATCAGATCCCACACACCACAGTGATGGATCACGTATAAAATTACGTCATACAAGTTACATCTTTTTTTTCCATACTTTTATATTTTTCCAAGACAGGTTACGACACCTACAGGTGATACCTCGGCCAGTGAAATTGTCGAAAATATCTCGTTTTTGCCAAAATTTGTTCAGTAAATCCATTTTTTAACACGAATTTCGATTGAAAAACGAAAAAAAAATACTTTTTGGATTTTTTTTTGGATTTAACCCATATTTTGGCCACAACATGGTCATAAAAAAAAAAACAACAAACAAAACAAAAGTTGTAGGGTGAAAAGGGGGCTATCTTGACATGCCCTTGACTTATTCAAAATTTCTTCAGAAATCTGAATTTTTTTTTTTATTTTACCGAAAACAAGCACCCCAAAGGGAATAAAAAGCTACTACGTCCACGTCGTTATTCCTGGGTAGTGCTAAAAGTAGTTAATGATTATATAGTTTTTCGACGTTAATCTGATTCTTGAGATTAAGTTCATATTTTATTGTAAAACTTCCCGCTCTTGCAATTTCCGAGGTCAAAAAAGAGGGTACCATTTAAAATGTTGAATTTGATCTTCAAACGAACTTGGAGTCGAGGTCATTTCAAGATAGCCCCCTTTTCACTCTACAACTTTTATATGAAATATTTTTTTTAAAAAAAGTGATCCCAACAAGACACTCCGTTGTCACAAGATTCTTGTTTTTTATATCGGTTAAATCCAAAAAAAAAAAATAGTTTTTTTTTTCGTTTTTCAATCGAAATCAGTGGTAAAAAATGGGTGTTTCCATTTAAAAGAATCAACTTCCGATCTAAAAATTCCACTTCCGGTCTAGGCCGGAAATCATAATATGGACCTCGGTGCCCTACGATTTTTTTCGAAATAATCGAGTCCAACCGAGATATTATTTTGTCTCAAGATAAATGCCCTACCCGGTATATGGAGATTACTGATTTATATTGATATATCCAGAAACACGTCATCAAATTTATCAAACAATAGATTCATATCAAATTCCTGCAATTTACTACTTGCACAATATTGTAAAATAGTCATATATCCATATCTCATCGTATTTCGACTATTGTGGTTCTCTGTGCGCATTTTCAATCCATAAGTCTGGCATTTTAAATAGCTTTTCCAACTTGACCGTACGATATGTAGAACATTTCAACAAGCCCTACATAAAAGTTGTAGGTATTGTATTGGTATATTATAGTGATTTGTATTTACTTTCCTTCAAATTAGATAATAGGCAACCAGTTATACGACAATAAATACAATACAATGGCGTTTTAAATTGACAAGATATAGCACTTTTAGTAAAATTCCTTTAATTTTTCACCCTGTTTTTCCCAGTGAAAGATAACGGAGAACATGTAAACATTAGAAAACGCTCCTTTCCCTGTTTTGTCCGACAAATTTCTAAAAATTGTGATTAATGCGTCTGGTGACAGTTTCCTAGAAGCATTCTGCGAGGTGTGATTATGTTTGTAGTATTTGTAGAATGTATTTTCTGTATGTCCAACAAGCGTGCACAATTCAGGAATCATTCGAGATAAAAAAATGTTTTCCTTATTTTGAATGTATTATTGTCAGTTGTCTTATAAGTACCCCAAAGAAAACTTATATAATTGGTGCAATGAAGAGATATTGCTTCAAACTTCTAAAATGCTGGACAAAAAATTGCACACATAAACGCTTAATTTAAAGAAATTAAGTGATCGTTCATAGAAAATATTATCCACAGGCAGCTTAAGATCGTTTAGGACATACATATAGAGCTATTTTTTTGACGAATTTTCTCTTTTTCTTTTGTCAACATGTCAACGTTGCATTTCTGGTAACTTTAAATAAATAACAGATAAATGAAATGTAATTGAGTAAACGGTTCTATAGTTCTAAGTAACTACTTTTTTAACTTTTTAAACATAAAACAAACGGTTGAAGACAATGATAAATAATATGTTGCCACACCTTAAAATTAAGAGTAAGTAAATAGTCAAAGAAACAAATAAATATGTTCATATTTTTCTTTTTATATGTTCACATGTAAATAATGTAATAATCCATTAATGATCATACCTACTGTTTCAAAACCTAGTCTCTAATCTAAAGTAGCTACCTATCCTGTGGTAAAAGGTGTACCCTCGGGTATACCTACCTAACGGATTTCATCATGACAATACGAGAATATTATATAAACAAATGTAAATATAGACTAACTACGTATTTATAATTTGCTGCATTTCGACAGTACAACTAAGTAGTACCTACATATTTAATAGTTTTTAAAATATTTAATTAACTATATATGTACACATCTATACATCTAGATGCGGGTTAAAATAAATTTTATTCCATATCTTATTTATGGAAAAAAGAAACAGATGCGCCCTTTTACTGTAAATTGTCTAAAATTTTGACGTCTACCAGAAAAACCACATATTAAAACAAATAAATTAATTTCGTTTTCGACAATGAAGATAACCTTCCACAAAATGGAACATAGCTATTATCCTATATTAGTGTTAATCTGTAACAAGTGAACCGAAATAGCCGAAAATAAAACAAAGTGAACTCCCATTATTCCTTGACCTTTCAGAGACGAATTGTCCGACTCATAGGCGCCTGAAAGCGAAATTAAATCGATTAAGTAGATTAGGCGTATTTGATAATTTTTCGTAACAAAAAGGGCGTACCTATCAAAATTTATTTAAAGAAATGTCGATGCACACGACATTTACAAGCCACAGAACACCTCTGCCTGTCACACAATAATTAAGTAGGTAGGTATATAAACAGAAACGTAAATTATTGTAGGTACGATTTAAAAGACGATTACGGACGACAACAAAAACATAACCTAGTACATTAGTATATGTATATACCTACCTCAGCTGCACACGACCTTGTTTAAAATGCATTTGCAGGTGTAGGTCCAGGTATTGTTAATTGCAAAAGAAAAAATATTGCACGATAAAAACCACCGATTGTGAAGATTTGTTTTACATGCAAGCGGTCGAAAAGAAATGATCAACATAGGTACCTACTCATCTGAGAAACTCGGATGAATTTCAAAATCTTCGATTTTGGGTGCGCCTACTTATAGTAGATATAGGGCATCGTCGCAATTGTAAGGGGCCCACCTGATTTTTAAATGGAATTCAAACGTTTGAAATCATTTTTCTTACTAACCTGAAACTATTAGAGCCTCATTTGGTCCTACAGTGTGAATATTTCCCATTCTGCAACGGTTCACCAATACACTTCACTATACACCACACACGATCACAAATATCTATACAACTTTATATCAATTTTACTAACTAAAAACAATACGCGAGACCGCTTTTTACACAACAAACGCTAATGCGCCATGTTAAATCCCCCCCCGCTAACGCAAGCGTCTATTGTTGCGCGTCGATTGGTGATTGTTGATTGTTCCCGCGTCGCATTGGGGATAAACGATGTTCATTTATTTTTCCTGGAATTATTTTGATCTACTACCTTCTAAGAACAACGTAATGAAATAAATAAATGTAAAACTCCAGATCAACCAAGATTTTGGAATATTTTTCTACATTATTGATTAACTACTAAACTAAAACGCTATTTATCGGCGTCGCGATGGGGCTGTGTTAAGCACAGATATACGTCGCAGGCGTCGCCTGTTGCGATTAATGAGTCATAACGTGATCGTATGGCTTAGACAAATTCGTATGACTAAGGAGATCGTGTAGCATTGTGTTATACTTTTTGTTTAAAAAGTAAGATTTTTCATGTTTTTGTATTAGATGTTGTCATATTTTAACTTTTCATTTGTTAATTAAGCTTTGTAGATAATTGAGTGCAAGTAGAACTATCTAGAAATTATTTTTTTCACAAAATATGTCAACATAACCTTTAATTGAATATTTAGTGATGTGAAACCAATATCTAACAAGGTTTGTTTACTTTACAACTTTGCGTCTTGCTTTCCGATGGCTAGTTTTTCCACGTGATGTGTACTATGATCTAAGAATGGTTCAATTTGTTCTAGATGGGTGATACTAGTGACTTAGATAGACAAATAGAACAGCTAAAAAGATGCGAGATTATCAAAGAAGCAGAAGTGAAAGCTCTGTGTGCAAAAGCCAGGGAAATATTGGTGGAAGAGAGCAACGTGCAACGTGTAGATTCTCCTGTTACGGTAAGGTTATCGTAACAAACAAACAAAGTGGCGATCCTAATAACCCGCTCCTTCTAGGTTTGTGGTGACATTCATGGACAATTTTATGACCTGAAAGAACTGTTTAAAGTAGGCGGTGATGTGCCTGAAACTAATTATTTATTTATGGGAGATTTTGTCGATCGGGGGTTTTATAGTGTAGAAACTTTTTTATTACTTTTAGCACTTAAGGTAAGTGTATAGGTGGTACAAATATCATTACATTTGCTTATTGCATTAATTTTAGGTTAGATATCCAGACCGTATAACCTTGATACGAGGCAACCATGAGTCCCGCCAAATCACGCAAGTGTACGGTTTCTACGACGAGTGTCTGAGGAAATATGGATCCATCACGGTCTGGAGATACTGTACGGAGATATTCGATTACCTTTCCCTGTCTGCCATAATCGACGGTAAGATATTTTGTGTTCACGGTGGGCTGTCTCCCTCCATTCAGACCCTCGACCAAATCAGAGTGATCGACCGCAAACAGGAGGTTCCCCACGACGGGCCCATGTGTGACTTGCTGTGGAGCGATCCGGAAGGTGCATTCCCGAATAATTCACATCACGCCTACCATTTTGACCTTCGTTTCTTCTTGTAGACACTCAGGGATGGGGCGTGTCTCCCAGGGGCGCCGGTTACCTCTTCGGGTCTGACGTAGTGGCGCAATTTAATGCCGCCAACGACATCGACATGATCTGCCGAGCCCATCAGTTGGTTATGGAAGGGTATAAGTGGCACTTCAACGAAACCGTTCTCACTGTATGGTCCGCACCCAATTACTGCTACAGGTATGTGCCGATTCCACTAATAATTATTGTGTGTGAGTCTCATTTTTTGGCGATTTTCGCGGAGAAAGTTCTTTTTTTTTGTATTTATGTGTATCATTGACGGACCCAATCGGAGTGCGACAAAGCTGCAGTTAAAGATTTAGATAAAATTTTAAGAATTCATATTTAACGTTGATCGATATTTAAAAAGTTCAAAATCAAATCAAACTTTTACTTGTTTTTGGATGAATTTAATATAATAATAAATGAAAATCCAAGTGAATATTTGGATCCTATACAGTGTGTTGCAAATGAAAGGAATAAATTACTTTGGACAAAAATCCTGAAACAGGTCAATCTTTATATTTAAAAGTGCTTTAATTTTTCGCAGTGAGGGATCACGGAAAATCCACATCGGAATGTACCTTTCCTGTTAGTGTTGAGAATTATGTAAAAAGTACGTAGTAATTGTGATCAATTCATGTGTTAATAGTTTCATAAAAACATTCGGCGGGGTGTGATTGTGTTTATAGTACCGTATGTGATTTTCTGTACGTTCAAGGAGTGTGGAAAATTCAGGAAACGTAACGATAAACGTGAGAGGTAAAAGTAAACCTTTTTACAATTCGGTTTTGTGTACATGTTTTCATAAGTCTTAAGTACATAAAAATGTTTAACAATTTTCTAGACACAAATCCAGAGTGTGACAAGTATCGCAGTTGAATATCTTTTGTTTTTCCAAATCTTCCCTACCGCGCCATTATTCCATGGCTAGAAATTGGCCTCAATGATTTGGGATCGAGGGGGATTTTCCCTCTTTATCCTGCCTCATCTCGTGTAGGCCTGGACAGCCTTCGTAGGCGGGCCCCATCCGTCGTCTACCCCGACCGCAAATGCGGCCGGTGTAGGCGCTTTGTGGGACCTCCTTTTGTCCTGGCTGGGCCCCGCCGGCTAGGGCCCTTTCTTCTGGCGCTCTTCTTGCTTTGCCGGCTCGTCTGTGTAAACCCCGGGGGTAGTGTCATGTTTATGTGTGGTATGGTTGGGTAGGGTAGTGCGGCTATGCAGCCTGGGACGCGCTTTGCTAAGGTGGCCCTTAGCCCAGCGCGGGAGGGGAGGGGAAAGGAGGGTATGGGGTCTTCCCTACCAATCACAGCAAAGCACCTTGAACAAAAAACGAAAATATTTTGAAATTATAACAATATTAATTATTTACATTTTCCCACTCTAAAAATAGAAAAAATATCGGGAAAAAATATTTTATATTTTTGATTCTTCTCTTCTACCTAAATTATGTTATACTTAAAACAAAACTTATTTTTCTATTTGTATTTTTACTCAAATATTCAGTTTGATAAGCGGGCGTATTGCCAATTTTATTCATGAAAGTCTCTAGATATAAAAAATAGTATTGTTGATTCAGAACAAACGACACTATCTGCTCTCTATTGCCTTGAAAGTTTTAAAAATAGCCTAATGGCTACACATCTGGCTTTTCAGCTGTGATTTATTGCCGCTACTTTTGATACCAGCAATCTATTTTTCTAAGGTTCAGTCGTCCCGAAGTGTGGACTGACTTTTTACTAACTTAACGTTTATTCTGTTCAGAATGAATGAAATGCTAAAGGCATTTCAAACATTCCTCACATTCAGGACGTTGATTGGAATCATGTCCGAAAAGGAAATTAAAACTTAGAATCTAATAGTTTTCCATGTTGAAAAGCTTTATTCCCACGAAAGATTTTAAATGTTTTGTAGCTTACCCATTCAAAGCTTAGTAAATAATATCAACTTTATATTGTGATGGCTGATGACAAAATCCACCTTTAATACCACCACAGGGCTAAGTCCAGCTTATCTTTACTCCTCTTAACCCAAAATTGGTTACAATTAACAATGTACTAAAATGTGTACACACAAAATGCGCTTCCACTGACTGAAACAAACAAAAAAGTTTGTAGGTACAAACAAAATTGAAAGAGGGCAATAAGTTGTACGCGTATGAATATTCTTTCTGCTTTCCAACAGATAGTGTAATAAAAAGTATTATAACAAAATATGATTGTCAATATACTACTGAAACGATAACTGTAATTGTAAACTTTAGCCGAATTATATGTAAACGATCTTGCGAACATCGCCGTCTAATACTTACAAATGAATTTATTACGAATATAAAAAGTACAAGTTTGGAGACAAAATGCACAAATACTGATAAATGATACTTAAATACTTAAATATTTTCAGGTGCCACGGCTACAATATTAGGTATTTTGTTATATTGTTTTTGTGAGAGCGATAAGAAAAAATTCTTTGCTGGTACAATTTTCTCACAATTTTCATTTTGCGGTTTTGTTCTCTAAATGATTATCGCCCTACTCTAACAGTTACTGTTATCAAAAAGGATGTACTAGATCAAACAGGTCTTTTGTCCTGAAAAATATTTGTTTAGTACCATGCTTACTATTTGTCACTTCAGAAAAAAAATATAAGGCTTTTTTTGGTTGATTTTATTTTGAAAATATTAAAAATTTCAATGAAAATATCTTGTATTTTTGTGATGTAAATACTTATTCGTCTTTTCACTTGTATTTGCAGTATTTTGAATAATTTAGGTTTAACAATTTTATCAAATCAACAAACAGTCAAAATAGGACGATAGCGGTTTTAAGGTTGTTATGTCGTGGCTGATGTACCTGGTCGCCTCGAATTACAGACTTATATTGCACTTTCTCGGCTGTACATAGGAATTTTTGAACCCCACCATGATGTCCATTTTGTTTCTTGTTGTTAGCTCTAAAGGGCGTTTAAAACAAAAGGCTTGTTTGATCTAGTACATTTTTTTTACAACACTAAGTGGAGCGATAAAACTGTATGTTTTATTGGTTCTGATAACAAGATTCCTCTGTGTCATTTGGCTGAAAACTATATCACAAAATACCGAATTTTGTAGCTGTGGCACCCGAAATATTACTTCGTATAATAGACTAGGCGGTATCTGTTTTGGTTTGGGTGAGTCGTATATCCACGGAGATTTTTGGCTTTTTGGCTCTCAAATATCACTAGGAATGAAAATGTTTCTATGCGCATAAAAAAAAACGTGGGCTTAACTTTTGGCGGCACAATATGTAAAAAAAATCGAAAAATGTCATATTTTTCTTCCTATTTATGTATCTTTCCAAGAGTTGATTTTAGGCAAAAATGGAAGAGGAATAAAATGTTTTTAATTAATTTTTTTACAAAACAAGACTAGTTACAAATCGAATGAATCATGATTATTATGGAAAAAATCGCAAAAATGGGATTAAAAAACAATACTTTTTAGGGATTTTTTTTGGGGTATTTAAATTGGGTATAGGACCTTTATACTTGGCTCAAGAAAACTTCATGTTATGTAGAATCATCACAACAAATTTCCAATAATTTTGCAATCCATATTTTGAAAAAAAATTTGCAAATTTTCAAGATTTTGCACAGCAATAACCAACGCCCTTAGATACTTGAAAATTTAATCACATATAGAAGGGCTTTCAAGCTTTCAAACTTTTTTTGAAAAATTCGCATCCGTCAGTTAGGAGAGCTCTGGCGCTTGTTTAAACATTGGTCGAATTTTTGTACTTATAAACAATTAGAATAACTTTGTTCAATCAATCAATCTAATCAAATTTTTTAAAGCAGGTTTTAAAAGTTCTTGGAAAGACGCTTCTTTTAAAAAAAAACAGATCGATTGGTCAATTAGTCACGTAATTATACCAGATCAAAGTTAACCGTCATTTACACAAAATGTACTGGGACATCCGGGTTAATTTTTCGAAAAATACCTTTGGTATTCCGAGTTCTTACCAGGTCTAAGTTTGCAATACTTTTCTTCATTGGCAACCTACTTTAAAACGCGTTTAAAGTTATTTATGCAAGCGAGAAATTCAAGAAAATCGTTCGGGTGGTGGTGGTGGGGAAGCAGAGAGCGCAGCCGCTTCGGCCTGCTTGAAATTCAATCGGCGAGTTCAAAACCATGACACGCTTAACAAATTTTTAATATCTCAGCTTCTAGAGGATGATTTTTCTTTTAAATCGATGTCTTGCGATTAAAAAAAAACAATTAGCGTATTTTCAAATGCCTATCATTACTAATAATTATTGGTCTTTCAACAGTCCGATAATTATTTATCTTTAAATTTCCTTTAATTATCAACTTTATTTTTTTATTGTATCAAAGGTAGTGCATAAACTTATATACTGTTTATCAAGGATCAGAAATAAATTTATTTAAATATTCTAAAATTGTTTAAACGACAATTATTTTCAGAATATGTTGAAAATTAGTAATTAATTATATAAAAGAAATGATGATTAACATAATTTCTTTTGTGATTAAAGTATAATTCAAATATTATTTACTGTTTAAAATATAAGCAAATGAGAAATTAACTCATTATATTACAAAAATACAAAATTATAGTACAAAAATTCGACCAATGTTTAAACAAGCGCCAGAGCTCTCCTAATTGACAGATTCGAATTTTTCAAAAAGCATTTGAAAGCTTGAGAGCCCTTCTATATGTGATTAAATTTTCAAGTATCTAAGGGCCTTGGTTATTGCTGTGCAAAATATTGAAAATTTGCAAATTTTTTTACAAAATCTGGATTGCAAAATTATTATGCAAAATCTATCGAACCGATTTTGACGAGATTTGTTGTGATGATTCTACATAACATGAACCTTTCTTGAGCCAAGTATGAAGGTCCTATACCCAATTTAAAGACCCCAAAAAAATTCCCTAAAAAGTATTGTTTTTAACCCCATTTTTGCGATTTTTTCGATTTTTAGCATAATAATCATGATTCATTCGATTTTTAACTAGACATGTTTTGTAAAAAATTTAATTGCAAACATTTTTTTCCTCTTCCATTTTCGCCTAAAATCAACTCTTGAAAAGATACATAATTAAATAAGAAGAAAAATATGACATTCTTCGAATTTTTTTAACATATTGTGCCGCCAAAAGTTAAGCCCACGTTTTTTTTTATGCGCATAGAAAAATTTTCATTTCTAGTAATATTTCAAAAACAAAAAAGGCAGAAATTTCCGTGGATATACGATTCACCCAAATATGGATTCTTTGAAACAGATACCGTCTGGACCATAAGAGAAGTGATTTACATGAATAAAAAAAAAATCTTGCCGCCATCTCATAAGCTACAAAGTTTTTATTTATGTCTAATTTCTTGAATATGGCTAGCCGTGGGTTGGCATACGCCCGCCTTAACCGTAGCCTGTCTACTTTTTACCGTCCTTTTTTCAGGTGCGGCAACGTGGCCGCCATACTAGAACTGAACGAACATTTACAAAGGGACTTCACCATATTCGAGGCGGCCCCACAGGAGACCAGAGGCATCCCCTCGAAGAAACCCCAAGCCGATTATTTCCTGTAATGCATACTTTTAGTGACCCGTAATAGCCCTATTTCACTTTTAATCACCTTGCGTAAGAGCGAAAATTTTATTTCACGACCCTTACGTTCTCTGTTGAATCTAACGTTACTTTAAATAAATGAACAGCTCCCTTCGGGGGAACTCCCGCATTCTCCTCGCTAATCCAGCCGGCGGGCATCCAACTGCGCCTTAGAACGAAAGACTGTCCACCTGTCAGTTAGTTTGACATTTGTCCGCCAGATTAGCGCCGAGATTCGTCAACTGTACATATAGGTTAATTGTGTTTCATTATTTTGTATGTTACTGTGAATTCTGAAAATAGAGGTATTGTTTTGTAACACGCATTGTTGATTATTTACCGTAGCGAGTCGTTGTATTGGGTCGTGGGACTGGACGACCCTACCCGAGCGCAACCGCAGAAGCAGAACAGTCAATCGACATTGTACAACCGAATCGATAAGATAGGGATGTAATATTGTAAAATATACTGCCAAATACATTTTTTTATATTAAAAATGGGTGTTGTGTCCATGATTTCAGACAAAGTTTCCCTTAAGTAAGAAAAAACTGTTCCAGTATTAATAGGAGGTGGGTGGGAGCACCATTTATATATTTCGAATAATGTGTGGTGCACATATAGCGATATTAACACTCCTCCTTCGTAAGTTAAAATAATAAATAGGCTCTATCCGTAAACTGGTCGTTAACGAAGGGGGCGACCAGCGCACTAGCTGGAATAAGAGCACCTGAATAGAGTAATTAATTATGTACGTCATGTCGTTTACACACCATATCGGTGCTGTGTATGGTTGGCTGCATACGCGTAGGAGCTGTAAAATTTAAATAAATGAGATTAACGATAGGTGTCGCCACGAGTCACCCCTCGACGTCACATACGCCATTTTGATTGTATGTCACAAGGACGTTTTCGTGTGTTATCTATTTACGAGAAGGTGGCATATTTATTTATAATACCATTATCTTTATTATCTTATCTCGAGGGAAATGGTGTTATCATTTGATCTAAAAGTTTAGGCGCCTATTCTTTATGGTAAATACAGAGTAAGTACCTATTATATATTCCCTTTTCACCTGCATTTGACATTTCACAATCTAACACTTTTCTAAGGACATTTTTGTAAACAAATTCGTACCGTATTTTTATTTATTCCTCCTCAGTACTCAGTGGCCGAACTTGTTTACTCGAGAAATCTCCGGGTTATAGAAATTAACGATTTCCCTATGCCTGACATTTGAAGATGTGTAGTAATTAGTGCACTATAATATGAGATAAAATGCCCTTGTCCAAGTTTCTGTGGTAGTGGCACTGATTTCCTTTATAGATTGCAAATTGTCCGTCCGTCACATTCGGCTCCCTAATGAAACCAACATATTTTTATTTTATAGTAGGTATTATTGACAACACCATGTACTTTTTGTAAACAGTGATATTTTAAACCACAGCACAGAAATTCGTTAAAAACTGATAGCAAGATAACATGAAAGTCAAGGTGAAAAATAAAATGTATTATTAAATTTTGCGCGAAATACGATATGTGCAAATTTCAAGTTAACGATAAAATTGTGTAGGACAAGATTTGTTATTGCCTATCTCAATGTTAGAAAGTGTTTATAACGGACCGTTCTTGATAGTGAAAAGGTTGTTTTCTTTCAACTTTTTGTAGTAATGAAAACATGATTAGCATATTTCGTTAGATTTTGAAATTTTGCCAAGTGTTGTTATTAAACAGTCCCGATCTTGCTGAAGTGCCAGTTATTTTTCCAACACCACACTTTTTATTATTCCGTATATTGTGCCTCAAGTAGCATTGATAATGTTTATAAAGGGAATGTATCTACCAGATGATAAGTAAGTAAAGAATGATATGAGTAGCGTAGGGACACAATCAAAGTGTTAATTGCATATTATAACCTCTCGCGACTAATATTTGATTGGTCTTATCAGTAATATATTTTTTTCTGTATATATTGTTTGCTATCAACCAAAAATTATAAAATATGGTTAAGTAAATGATCACAAATATCTAAAAAATTATAAAGTCGATTCAAGGGATTTCGTCAAACCTTGGGTTGAATCATAAATTTTGTATCAAATTCAAATAAATGAATTTTGGTTATGTCTAAATAAAATAAAATCAGTCTTGTTATTGGACGTTTTTTTAACTTTTTCACATATGAATTTTTTAATTTTAAAAAGCTGATACTTATTTTATTACTATTTAACGGTACATCAATCATTTTTACCGCTCTCAAAGGACAATGGATAATACCGATCAACCAAATTCGCTATACCATGTGGACCCCATCTGCATGTACCCACTACAATCCACCGATACCAAGAACCTACCATTTGGCCTCCTGACGGGAGAAAATAAAGTGCATTGCGGAAAATCCGTGGACGGGGCCATTCTTATCACAAACTACCGTTTGTATCTCCAGAATGGCAAAAATCACTACCATATTCCCCTGGGCCTCATCGAAGTCGTTGAACCCAGAGAGCTGTTCTACCTTCACATCGGCTGTAAAGATGCCAGAACATACAAGTAAGTGTCAATTTACGAAAGATCAAATCAGGTTAGGTTAATCAGTTAGAAAATAAAACTTAATCCGAAAGGATTAAGTTTTATTTTCTTCGAGAAAAATTCTCTTCATTCAAAGGTTTACTTTAGAATTGATTATTTAAATGGAGATTCAAATATACAAATATCATTTTGTGACAAAATAGATTTATTAGAGAAAAAATGGTACTTGAAACAATAATTTGCAGTCTTTTCATTAAAAAACCAATAACGTTAAAGCTTTTATATTAAATTATGAATATTATTTTTCATACATGCCTATAGTTTACGGTTACTTGCTATTTGTGTTTCTCTAGGTCTTTACAAAACCGTAGACTAGAAACAATTATCAAGAGAATGGCATAAATTTATCACTAATTAAGATGACATTCTTATACTTGATCTTCTTGATTTATAATTATTGGATACGATACAAACCAAAAAAATGTACCTGGGTTTATGTATATTTTGATATTCGGTAAAGGATTTATTATAAGAATTAGAGAAAAAGATATCCATACAAAATTTGTAAGACATTTCCGATCTTTTGGCCCCATTAAAACCAACCCATGGACTTCAAAGATTTGTAGAAGCAACCCATTCGAAAGTAACATGCTAAAAACTGTTGCCTTGCAATAACAATAACCCTTTTCTAACATGTTGCGCTTGTGGTACAGTCTTCCATCACAAAAACTGGGTTTTCATGGAATATTCATATTTGAGCGTTACCAAACTCGTTCTTAAATATCTCAATCAAATTTTAATATCATTTCAACCATAAGTATTACATTAAAAAGGGCAATATTATAGAAATTAAGCCATTTATAAAATCTTGACAGCAATTATTTATAGCAAATGTTTTGACTTGACACTTTTCACATTCTGTCGTTTGAAATGTAACACCTCGTCATGCCCTATTCGAACACCCTGAAATTATGCTGAACACAAATTGCCGCTCGGGCACATCTTGTAAGAAAAGTAAACATTGCAGCTTATATTTAAATATTGTTACATAAGATTTGTTTTTAAATGGTTACAATTCACTTCTGGCCCCATCGATATTTATCCAGTTACAATTGAATTGGATTTGGTTATGTAATCGCGATAAAAATAAACTTTGAACCTCATGCGGAGCCCTGACTGTATCAAAGTGACCTTGGTGACCACTTACAGTAGAAATATACAGGGTGATAAAATGGTACTGTTTTCATTTTGCATCAAAATGATACTGTTTTCATTTTGCATCAAAAAAATCTCTCCCTCCCCCTGTATTCGCAGTTGACATCTCACAATTTTCTACCATGTTTCACGAGTTTAAGGAAAGTGGAAATTTCAGTTTTTTTTTGCCTCAGTAAAATTAATGTTTTGAGTTCAAATTTTTATGAAACTTGTCAAAATTTAACGTCAGAGTAGATAACTTTGCTCATTTAAACAAAATAATGAGCGTACCAGTTTCTATAACTAGGAGTTATCTCTTGTTTAGAATAAATAATGGAACGTTTATAATAAACAGCTTCGGAGGGACTGTTGACTCTGTCAGATCAATATCAAGCCGTGACCTTTTCTTTACGTCATTCTTCGTAAACAAGAGTCGTTAGGCATGCCATGAAAATTATATAGATCTGTAACTAAGATTGTTCTAATCTTATGTATAGGGTTTTAATTTCCAGGCCGATTCCAAATTAATGTGAACCAATTGTTACACCCGTGCGTTACATCTATATAAAATTCTTATTGGCCTATTAGAAATTACAAAGTTATTTTTATAAGGGTTATTTTAGGTCTTTCAACGACGGGCTTGAATTCCTAAATTTGTTAACAATAAAATAAAGTCGATTTCTACACTTCTAAACTTTCTCGTGCTCTATTGTGACATCAGAGCGGTTTTACCCTTGTAAGTTTAAACAATCGTGGTGGTCACATTGATGGGGACATTAAAGTCTATTTTTAAATTGGAAAATGTTTATATACTTTAATTGTTTGGCCGGAACTTGTATAATTATGAGGAAGTTTTCGTCTTACATACAAGGTGTGGCGTTTATAATCTAAAAAAATTAAACTACAGTTTCTTAACGATATTGGTAATAGAAAAGTCTTATACGAAAAAGTTCAATTTTTTTCTTCTGGTAAATTAAAGTTCAATTATGGATCAAAATATTTTCTCTGCTGTAGACCAGCCGCGTAAACAAATCGTCATTGAAAGATAGAAACATACTTTTCAATTTTTGAGGAATTTTTCAATGCAACTACAAACTAAGAAAAATAGATATTTAAAAAAAAACTGATATTTTCTTATTCGCAAACAAAACCACACCATAGGCATCTGCAGTTGCCAACTGCGTGCACTAAACAAACTCCATTGAAATATGGAATAAAATGAAATAAAACACCATTTCTAGAGAAAATGTTGATATTGATCCCCATATTATCGCGGTTACAGGCATGGCACCGACACACCCAATTTTGGCGAATATTTTCCCAAATTCCAGGTATTCCCCTAATTGTGCCAGCAGCTTCAAGTATACGGTTTTGCTATTTTTCCATCGTAGCAATTGGAGTATTGTAAACCAATGACTTCAATTGACTCCAAAGATAAAAGTCCATTGGAGTTAGATCGGGTGACCGAGGTGGCTACGGCACAAGACCAAAGCGTCCAATTCATCATTGAGGAAACATTTCATTAAAAAGTGTCGTTACTTCTCGATTATTGTGTGGAGCCCCATCTTGTAGATAAAACAAGTTTGCCCGAACTTGTAATGCCACATCGTCCAATAATTCAGGCAACCGGTTCTCCAAGTCAGCATATGTTGAACCATTTAGTCATCCCTCAATGAAATAGAGACCCACAAGTACGTCGTCTATTATGCCAGCCCAAACATTTACCGAGAACCGATGTTGAAAATGAGTTTCGCTAATTGCGTGAGGATTTTCATGGGCTCATATGTACATATTATGGAAATTCACTTCATCACGGGTAAATGTCGCCTCATCTGTTACACAAACATAAGCAGGAAATGCATTCGTTGATCACAATCCGGGGGTAAAATCTTTGGAACTGGCTGCAGATGATAGGGGTGCAACACCTGGTGCCTTAAGAGGCGATGTACGGTACGAGATTAATTAGCTGACCACGTCCTTCTCCTCGAGAAATAACACTTCCCATATCTCGCAGCTGCTGAACGTACTGTTGGATTATATTTGCAAATGGGGGGTGACATTGTGGCAATTGTTCCTACGTTCAGAAATAGTAAATACATCCTTTTTTCTCGGTTCATTATAAAACTAGTTTGTGCACAAACTAAAAAATTAAGCAAAGTAAGAAATAAGAATCTCGTTTTTAATGTAATAGGCACGCTATTTTTATTTTTTACTTTATAAAAATTACACCGTCATTATTGTGGAATTACAAAATAAAAACTTTTGTCTGGAATCTTTAACACTGATGGGCCGATGGACTATGCTTAATATTTAATAATTAAGTGAATAATGAATTCAATACAAATACAAAATCAGTTTTGACAATGTAACCTAACCTTCTTTTAGTATTACTGGTATTAGATTATACCGACTTAAATTATAAGGTTGCATCTCGGGTCGCTTAAAAACATTTCCAAAGTTTTTAATAAATAACACAGGGTCGGCCTTCATTTTCGTTGAATCAATGAACTTTGATTTATAAAAAAAAAAAACGCGAAGATAAAACTTTTTCGTATAAGACTTTTCTATTACAAATAATATCATCAGGAAGCTGTAATTTAACTTTTATAGATTATACACGCCACACCCTGTATAGTTAGTTGAACAGTATTCTGTAGATCACGGGTGTTTTATTTATTTTATTTTCATGTCCCTAATAGGTGCACCTTTGAGAACAATGAAGAGTGCCTGGAATGGTATAACCGCATTGTTAAGGCCGCCGAGCCGTCTAGAGATATAAAGCAATTGTTCGCCTTTTACCACTTCTTCTGGTCGAAGCAGAAGGATTACGATGAGGTGATTAGGAGGTTAGAGAACCAAAGAAGGTACACGTTCGACAAGGAGATGTTTGCCAACGAGGTAAGTCGAGATACGAATGTGTCGGTACGTATACGTATATACACGATGTTAATTGAGTGTGACAGCGAATCGCCCCTTAAAGTTTGTCGATGTACTTTATCAACACCCTGTATGTTTCTTTGTCAAACTTAGATGATTCGACTACAATTCGAAGGTGATTCATGGAGGATATCTAAAGTGAATGAAAATTACAAGCTGTGTCCCACCTATCCTCCCTATCTCCTGGTTCCGTCTTGTATTAACGACGATGTGCTTGAAAACGTCGCCAAGTTCAGGAGCTCCAGGAGGATACCTGCTGCCGTTTGGAGGTAAATTCCTTTTCGCCATCCCCGATTTTATTTCTCGATTATAATCTCGTACTTTTCGAAGGCATACCAGGAACGGGGCGGTCATAGCACGCTGCAGCCAGCCGGAAGTGGGCTGGCTGGGTTGGCGTTCGGATCACGACGAGGAGCTGATAAAGGCCATTTCGGCGGCCTGCAACTTCGACCGTTCCCAGAGGGCCAACTTTGAGAAGGAGTCCAACTTGTCGCATTCTCCCGGCTCGCTGCATTCTGACGATTCGTTGCAGTTCACCAACGAGATCAACCAGACGGAAAAGAAGGTAGGGGCGGGGGTCATCGGTAGAAGTCTTGTCGATTGTTAATGATACGTGTTTTAGGTACTAATAATGGATGCCAGGTCGTACACGACCGCGGTAGCCAACAGGGCGAGAGGCGGCGGTTGTGAATGCCCCGAGTATTATCCAAACTGCGAGATCCAGTTCATGAACCTGGCCAACATACATTCCATAAGGAAGAGTTTCCACGCTCTGAGACAGCTCTGCACCTCCTCGGCCGACCAGCCCAAGTAAGACCTCTAGTTCTTTTTCCATTTTTTAGTAGTGCCTTATTTTTAAAGGCGGCAAGTTATAAGATTTAGGAGCTAAATCTAATGGGAATCTTCATCTGCTAAATGGCGTACTACTTACATACACATTTCTATCATAATAGTCCAAGCATTCTGTCACGGATTAATGTTAAATTTGCAGAAATTATTACCTGGACAAAAAAAAATATGACCGTATAGAAAATTAAATTTTAAATCGAGTTTCTTGTTCTTTAAACTCCATCCAAAATGGCGAACACGGTTAAAAGAAATCGCGAAGTTGCAAAAAACGGTTTTTCTAAATAAACTAAAAAAATATAGCTCCTATCGAAAAATTTTAAATGAGAAAGTTGTAGTTTTTAAAAAGATCTGTCGACTGATTTTTTGTAAGTATCGATTGCTTTGTTACTTTTCGAGATATATCGAAAAAACCGTTAAAAATCTTCTCTTTTCTCTTCTTCTATAACTCGTTTACATTTACGTACCCATATTTGCTATTTACTGCAAGCATAGCCCGCGGCAAGCCAAAAAAGTACATTTTTGAAATATTTAAATATATTAATTATTTTTCAATATATCGATTTTTTGAAAAAAAGGCGCTCCCGAAAATTGGCTAGATCTTTTCAGCGGATAGACCTACAGTAACTATTTTCGGTTTATTTTCTTTGTAAAGAGTTATATTATCATGCTGTTAAAAAATGTTGACGATTTTATTAATTTTAAGGATCAAAAAATGACTGAAAAAGTTGCACTTTTTTGGGTGTTTTTTTTTCAAATAACTACATATTTCAAATTTTACTTTATGAAAATGACTTAAAGAAAGAAACTGCTGACATTTTTCACGAATTAAAAAAAAAATGTTTTTCTACGACCTGGAGCCGAGATAATTTTTGTATTTTTTACGTGAAGTCTAAATGGCTCGCGCTTGCAAAATCTTTGATATCTCGGCTTCTGGACCACGTACAAAAATTCTTTAATACTTAATCCGGGGTAGCTAAGCACGAATATTATAGTCATTTTCGCCTTAGAAGCAAAATAGTCCCGTAAATGTTTAGTTTTTATTTAAATTACAATTATTTTTGCATTTATCGTCATTTTAATGATTAGGGTATTTTTCGTGTAATACCTTAATTTTTTTGCTTCATTAATAATACTGACGTTGTACCTACTTGTTGCTGGCTTTTTAACAATTACTTCATCATTTCAATAATTAATTAATTTTGGTGTAAAAAAAATTTAAAGAATTTAATTTATTTACAAAAATATTTAATAATTATACAACTATGTATAAAATATCTATAAAATTATTACAATGAAAACTAACAAGTATCCGATATAGATAAAATTCTAACTAATGATATTGGTAGCCTTATTTTTATTCAGTTTGTTGTCAATAGTGGGAAAATTAGAGGCCAAATTTCAAGAAAAACACCAAATTTTCTCAATTGTCGACGTTTCGTCACTTATCATGACATCCTCAGGACAATTACAGATTTAAGTGCTTCACTGTGTTTTCCTAGTCTCGTTATACATAGTATGTCATATAACAATCTTGGACAGTATAGATATAGGTATAGAATAGCGTACACATACATCAAGATCATGTATTAAAATATGTATGTATATTTTGTATGTCACGATAAGTGACGAAATGTCGACAATTGAGAAAATTTGGTGTTTTTCTTGAAATTTGGCCTTTAATTTTCCCACTATTGACAACAAACTGAATAGATAAAATTATTTATCGAATGAAATTCTTCTATTCTTTGTCGGATTGTCTTTTGATTCATTTTCTTGTTCGTCGTCCATATTTTCGTAAAGAAGTATAATAAATGTAAAATAAATATATAAGTTTAATAAAAACTAAACATTTACGGGACTATTTTGCTTCTAAGGTGAAAATGACTATAATATTCGTGGTTTAGCTACCCCAGATTAAGTACAAAAGAATTTTTGTATGTGGTCCAGAAGCCGAGATACCAAAGATTTTGCAAGCGCGAGCCATTTAGACTGCACGTAAATAATACAAAAATGATCTCGGCTCCAGAAGGTCGTAGAAAACATTTTTTTTTTTAAATTCCTGAAAAAATGTCAGCAGGTTCTTTCTTTAAAAGTCATTTTCATAAAATGAAAATTGAAATATGTAGTTATTTGAAAAAAAAACACCCAAAAAAGTGCAACTTTTTCAGTCATTTTTTTTATCCTTAAAATTAAAAAAAAAGTCAACATTTTTTAACAGCATGATAATATAACTCTTTACAAAGAAAATAAACCGAAAATCGTCACTGTAGGGCTATCCGCTGAGAAGATCTAGCCAATTTTCGAGAGCGCCTTTTTTTCAAAAAATCGATATATCGAAAAATAATTAATATTTTTAAATTTTTCAAAGATGTACTTTTTTGGTTTGCCGCGGGCTATGCTTGCAGTAAATAGCAAGTACGGGAACGTAGATGTAAACGAGTTATAGAAGAAGAGAAAAGAGAAGATTTTTAACGGGTTTTTCGATATGTCTCGAAAAGTAACAAAGCAATCGATACTTACAAAAAATCAGTCGATAGATCTTTTTAAAACCTACAACTTTGTCATTTAAAATTTTTCAATCGGTGCTATATTTTTTTAGTTTATTTAGAAAAACCGTTTTTTGCAACTTTGCGATTTTTTTTAACCGTGTTCGCCATTTTGGATCGAGTTTAAAGAACAAGAAACTCAATTTAAAATTTAATTTTCTATACGGTCATATTCTTTTGTCCAGGTAGTAATTTCTGTAAGCATTTCTCTATAATGCTTGGACTATAATCCATATAGGTTGTTTTTCATTTTATTTTCTTTCAAATTCCATCATGGAAACTGAATATTTTTTAGACATAAATAACTTTGTCAGATTTATACACTTAAACTTTACAAAACGCTTCACTAAATACCACTTGAGTCCTATTCAAAAATACACAGAAAGAAACAAAAATAAAACACGACACCGGGCCGTACAAATTCTATTTCAGTTCCAATAAATGTATTACTTTGCTACTGTAAAAATTGTGAAATTACCAAAGATAGAATGAAACGAAATGGTGGCAGATTTGTTTTGCCAAATTCGTTTTTCGTCCAGAAATGGAATCGTGCTTTGTAATTGCAAATTTTTCCAGTTGGTTCAGTCAGCTGGAGGGCACGCGCTGGCTACAGCACATGTCGGGTCTCATGAAGGCCGCCCTGACGCTGGTCACCGCCGTGGAGAGGGACGAAAGGCCTGTCCTCGTGCATTGCTCGGATGGCTGGGATCGAACACCGCAGATCGTGGCATTGGCCGAACTACTGCTCGATCCTTACTACCGAACGATAGATGTGAGTGCCGGCATTTACAGTCAGTAACAAAAGTTTGATGATTTTTTGAAAAGTCCTTAATTCCTTTTTTGATCGTGTCAACTTCAGAATTCTGTGACAAAAGACAAATTTCAGGGCTTCCGGATCCTGATCGAGCGAGAGTGGCTGGCGTTCGGCCACAAATTCGCCGACCGATGCGGCCACTCCTCGGGCAGCGATGACCAGAACGAGAGGTGTCCCGTTTTCTTGCAGTGGTTGGATTGCATCCACCAAGTCCAGGCGCAGTATCCCTGTGCATTCGAGTTCTCTCCAACGTACTTGGTAATTATGGAGACGTCGGGAAAAAACGCCTTTCCCTCAACTTTTCTCTGTATTTTGCAGGTCAAGCTAGCGCAGCACATCTACTCCAACCTTTTCGGTACGTTCCTGTGCAATACGCTACAAGAACGCCTGAGCACCGTCAACGACAAGACCTTCTCCGTATGGGATTTCCTCAACTCGCCCTGTTTCAGGAACCACCTGTACGCGCCCCTCACCATCACTTCCAGTCGGAAGGCGAGTTTCGAGCTGCCTCCCGGGCCGCCCCTTTCCTGACCTAGTTTTTTTGCTTCGTTTTCAGGTGTTGTGGCCGCAGTGCAACGTGAGGGAGTTGAAACTGTGGTCCGAGGTGTACCTCGGCTCCATGGAGATCAACTTCAACACCGAGGTGGGCCCCAGCTGGTACCCCGGGCCGCCGGAGTTGTCCCCGCGCCACATGACCAAGACCCGCTCCTACGGCGACCTGAAGAACGTGGGGGACTTTTGTCAGAACCAGTACAGACGTTGTAGCGACCCCAGTATTAATTGTGATTCGTAAGTGTCTCGGTCGATCGCTTTTCCGTTCTTGTTGTTTTGGGATGGGTTTTTTTGCTGTTACGTTTTTCGTAATTTCGTTAATTTCGCCAATCTAGATTGCCCATTTATGAGACTAAAACTGCAATTCTACTTCCCAACGTTAAATTGTAAACACACGTTAAAATTTTTGTTGTAAGTTTGATGGTGTTGAGATCTAATAAGTTGAAACCAGTATGTGTCTGGTGGTTCTGCTGACGAGAATGATTTATTTTATTTCTAGCGATCTGATCAGATAATAATAATTTGTACGATAAAGAAATGGAAATAATAAAACTTGTTCTTTCCGCAGTAAGTTGACTGTCTTAGCCCCGGATATACCTCAACACGACCCAAACATGTCCCCGAACGGCCATCACGACCACACCGCCCAACCGGACTTCTACCCCAGCGACTTGGAGGACGTGGACTGCAAGCAGGACTGCCTGATGTTTAAGGATGCCGTCGTCACGGAAACCCTAACCGACGAGCAGATCGACGGCCTGGACCAGTGCGACTTCAGTAGACACTTGCCGTCGGCGAGGAGTGACGTTGACGTGGGCGTGGGGCGAAGAGTCGGCGATTCGGCCGATTTTTTAGGTGAAAATGTGATAAAACGTGAGACTGAAAGAATTAATAGTGATGTGGGCGGCTTAAGTTTGAACGGCGCCTGCCAGAAGGCCGTCCAGAACGGGGACTACATTCGTAACGATGATAGTGACGAAGTGAGCGGGCACGTGGAGGGGCGAGCGGTGGAGTGCGAAGTAGGGCTGGACGGCAGGGTGAGCGGGGAGGTAGACGGTACCTCGTGCGGCACTGTCGGCGCTTTTTTAGATGAGAGGTCCGTCGAGACCAGCACTGAGACGCTCGTGTCCGAACACATGTGTAGGTGAGTTGCTTTTTCCGTTGTTAAAGAAACCGTCGTCGGTTTATCTAACCAGGGACTAGTGTTATACAGGGTGTCTCGAAATTCATGCAACAGAATTTGGTCACAGATTCTTAGGACAAATTTAGGGGACCCGTATTTTTTGTTTTTGCCGTCTTCCGGAGTTACAGCCCCCTGAAGTTCGCCCCCTAAGAATAATCTTTTTTTTATATCTCAGAACCCTGTTGTACGAGAATCACTAAATTTGGCACACATGGGTTTTACGACATGTGGAATCTGATGGTGCAACGTTTTTTGGCGGGGAACCCCCTTAAGACAGTTTTTCGTGGGCCCCCTTGTCTTTCGAGCCAAAAAAATTTGGTCGCATATTTAAATTTCTTAAAAATTATCAGTCCACTTGAAAGCCATTAAATTTAGAAACTTTTCGAGAAAAATGTCAAAATGTGATTGAATGCATATCCTAATTAGCCATTTTCCTCAAAAACATTGCGTTTTACGAAACAAACATCAAGAGACGAAAAAGTTTCTATATTCAATGGCTTTCTAGCTGACTAATAATTAAAAAATACGGGTCCCCTGAATTTGTCTTAAGAATCTATGACCAAATTTTGGTACATGAATTTCGGAACACCCTGTATAATGTTTGAGAAATTATTTTCGGAGAATTTTCATCTGGCATAGCAGATTTGGGTTAAGAAACTCGAGATGCTTTTTGAAAAATTCCATTAGTCTCGACGATGAAATGAGAATAATGCTGAATATTCTTCGATTTTATTTTTCAATAATCACAAAAGCGATATTTAAGGGGTTATATCACTTTGAAGCCCAAAAAAAAATTTTTTTATAATAATCATGAACAACCAACACACCAATCGATTAAGCAACTCTTCAGGAGTAAGAAAATTTTTTTTTATGGAAAATTTGTTGCGAAATGGCTGCTGTAGTAGCGCATGAACAAAACTAAATTTTTCAAAGGTCCTCCGCGGCGAACAGAAGTCCCCTGAATCAACATCTGGAATCATAAAATTTTTTTTTCCATAAACTACATGAGTTTAGTTAATGAAGTACACACGGTCATAATTTTAGGAATTTTTTTTGCAAGCCACCACCATAAAAAACGAGTTTGTTTATACACAGAGCTCGTAAAGTTTGGAATAAATTCGAAAAATCGTTATTGAAGGGTTTTGACAGGAAATCCTCGGACACGTCAACTTTAGTTTATAAAATGTCACTTTTTTCAGCCATCGACTTTTATTTTGTTTCGTTTGTTTTTGATGTATGACGTCATCGGCAATTTTTTTAAATGGCAGCCCATATTTTTTTCCACGGATTTCGATAGAGCACATTTTTCTGAGTACGAATATGTCAAAAACGTATGACCTTCAAGATGGAAGTTTTCGAGATATTCGGTTCCAAAGTTTCAAGAATACATTATACAAGCGATGACAAAATACTAATCATTTATCAAGGAAGCGCTGGAAAAATTACAGTTTTGATAGTTGAAGTTTGTCCTCGCAAGTTTGTGTTTTATTTTAAGTTGATTAATCATTATTCTATCAGAATTCATTTTATTTGAAAATGGTCCGTCGTTTGAGTGAAAGGGAAAGAATCGAAATTTTTATGATCAGTTACGGAGCATGAATATTATGTCAAAAACGTACGACCTTCAAGATGGAAGTTTTCGAGATAATAGACAGTTTAAAACACAAACTTGCGAGAACAAACTTCAACTATCAAAACTGTAATTTTTCCAGCGCTTCCTTGATAAATGATTAGTATTTTGTCATCGCTTGTATAATGCATTCTTGAAACTTTGGAACCGAATATCTCGAAAACTTCCATCTTGAAGGTCATGCGTTTTTGACATATTCGTACTCAGAAAAATGTGCTCTATCGAAATCCGTGGAAAAAAATATGGGTTGCCATTTAAAAAAATTGCCGATGACGTCATAGATCAAAAACAAACAAAACAAAAAAAAAGTCGATTGCTAAAAAAAGTGACATTTTATAAACTAAAGTTGACGTGTCCGAGCATTTCCTGTCAAAACCCTTCAGTAACGATTTTTCGAATTTATTCCAAACTTTACGAGCTCAGTGTATAAAAAAAATCCTGTTGATCAATTGTAAAAATCGTGTGTGCTTCACTAGATAATCACACGATGAAGTTACAGTTCAATTTTCAAGTTTGAGAATGCTGTAACTTTTAGAAATCATAATAAAATGGACAATGTGGATTTTCCAGCCGTGTATAATAACGTTTTTTTTGCTTGTGATGACATCTATAGTTCACCTTTGAAGTAATTTCTCGATGATCGGTAGGTTATAGGCGTTTTTACGTGCACGAAATTAAAAACTGCTGTGTCGAGGATAGAAGCGAAATCTGCTATTTTTACACTTTGGAAAATTTAATTTTACGGAATCTTTTTCATGCAAAAAAATTTTTGATTATGAATCTAGGAATGTTTTAACGTATTTTAAGCCAATAAAAAAAATTCAAAAAAAAAGTTTTTCAAAGTGATATAACCTCTTAATGCAGTTGTGTCATTGGAGTGGATCGTGCCAGTGGTGTAGCGCGAAATTTCAGAAAGTGATTTTTTTGTATGTGAACAATGAATATTCTCAATTGCACATCGAGAACGTTTTCACTTTTATAACGCTACAAGGGAAGTGCCCACATAAATAATAGAGGTTCTATAAAATTTTTTGTTGATACTGCTTAACCTCAAAGTTGAAAAATTTATCTTGTTTACCACTGCATAAACAATATAAAAAAAGGCCTTGGGAAAAAAAATATTTTGGAACGTCGACTTTTCATAACAAAAATTTATAAGGCCTACCGCCATTATTTCACCGAGTTTTATTTACATGCCTCCAAGTCAATTGTTTATTTCCGTTATTCTCTGTATTCGGGTTATTATTAACACTATTTCAGTTCAGTTCAACGCTGTCTGGCGAAAACTGTTTTTATATTGAAGGACTATTTTATGTTTATCCGAGCTTTATTTGGAAGGAGTATCGGAATAAACAATTTAAACCGAGGGGCGATCCGCTGATGTAATCTTCGTACGTTTGCCCTGGAATCTGTATCTAATATACATAATCTTATCTGTAATCTATGTAATCTATCTGTAATCTACGTAATCTTATCTGTAATCCTCGCTGTAATCTATGTAATCAGCTAATGAATTTCGTCGATGTAGTCGTTGTACAACGCCCCCTACATCATTTTCCAAAGAATGCCACAGAAACCTCGACAGAAACCTATATGGTGCGATTGGGGCAATCCGCCAAGGAAAAAACAGACGAAGATTACAAAATTTCTGAAATCTCTTGTAATGTATCTGCAGATTTCAATATCAATTCAAAAAATATTACAAATTTCATATAAATAATCAAGATTACAACACATTTCAGGAGATTTCAGAGTTATTTTAGTAGATTTCAATGATTACTTAAGATTTCAATAGGATTATTAGAAATTAAAAGAATATTTCAAAATTTCTTAATAAGGTTTCAAGGAATACGGGAAGATTACAATAAGTTTTGAATGTCCATTTGAACAAAAATAATTGAATTAACTTCAAATGTCATTCATTTCATTCATTAACAGTAGTACTTTGATTAAGAATTTCCAGTATCAGGCATTTTTTGGGCAAAAATTGTAACATTCTGATTAAGTTTTTTGTTCGAATGAACGTTAAAAACATTTTGTCATGACAAAAATGATAATGCTATTTTGAAAGTAGGTAAGTATTTTCCCAAAAACTAATAAATAAAAAATATATTAAGCTTTTATTAATACTTGCATTTAATACTTTACTTGTATACAGTGTGTTTAAAAAAGACGCGGCAATATTTAAGGGAGTGATTGCTCAGGTCAGTTTATAAAAAAAGTCCTATAAACATAGGTCCGCAAACGCTTCGTTACCGATCTACAGAATGTGAAATTTCATTAAAAAACAGTAAAAATTAAATTTCTCTAAAACGCAGCCCCTTATTATTACCTACTACAAACAACAGTATGTACCACATTTCAAAAATCAATCAAATTTGATAATTTGAATTTCTTTGTTCAATAATTTAAATTTCTCAATTAAAACAACATTGGGTTTAGGTGCGCAATAAAATGTTTTTTATTTTTTTACTCAATAACGGTGTGACGTACGGTGCGTATAATCTGAGGAAAGCTTTCTTCTTCATAATTGAACAAGGAATTAAAAAATTATATTTTTAGAAAAACCAGCGGGGTCCTATTTTTTTCATTAAAAATAGCTAGTCACTGGTAAGACTAAAAAATCGTTTTGTATTGCAAAGTACGCGTCTGCCATAGCTATTGACAGGCCTAAAATTTCATTATAATATCAAGAGGTTTTGGAGAAATTTAATTTTTACTGTTTTTTTAATGAAATTTCAACATTCTGTAGATCGGTAACGAAGCGTTTGCGGACGTATGTTTATAGGAACTTTTTTTTATAAAATGATCTGGGCAATCGCCCCCTTAAATATTGCCGCGTCTTTTTTAAATACACTGTATACAGGTAAAGTATTAAATACAAGTGTTAATAAAAGCTTAAAATATTTCTTATTATTTATTTTTTGGGAAAATGTTTATTTTATGTTACTTCTATTTTTTTATTTTTATTAGTTTATTGGATTATTATATTTTTATCTTTCAATAAAAATATATACTTACCTACTTTCAAAATGGCGTTATCATTTTTGTCATGACAAAAAGTTTTTAACGTTCATTCGAACAAAAACTTAATCAGAATGTTACAATTTTTGCGTAAAAATGATACTGGAAATTCTTAATCAAAGCACTACTGTTAATGAATGAAATGAATGACAGTTGAAGTTAATTCAATTATTTTTGTTCAAATGGACATTCAAAACTTATTGTAATCTTCCCGTATTCCTTGAAATATTATTAAGAAATTTTGAAATCTTCTTTTAATTTCGAATAATCCTATTGAAATCTTAAATAATCATTGAAATCTACTAAAATAACTCTGAAATCTCCTGAAATGTTTTGTAATCGGTTGAAAGATATTGTAATCTTGATTATTTATATGAAATTTGTAATTTTTTTTTAATCGATATTGAAATCTGCAGATACATTACAAGAGATTTCAGAAATTTTGTAATCTTTGTACGTTTTTTCCTTAGCGGATCGCCCCTCGATTTAAACTCTTTTCCCTTTTTACAATCGCTAAGATTAAGGGTTTCATGTTACTGAATATCGGAGACAAATGTTTGGCATTTTAGGAAGTTTTGAGTCTTCGCATAAACTACAGCTTCGCCCAATATCGATTGTTGCCCTTTTTTGTGACTCCGGTTTTTGTGATCAGTCCGCCTTTAGACTGTAATTTTTATAATGTAGTTTATGAGAAGAAACCTCTGACAAATGATAATACTTATAACGCCTGACTTTTTTTGCAGTTCGTCCCCAAAAGAAATCAACGGATTCGAAAAAGTCCAAAGTCCAATAGAAAGTAGTGATATGACTGATGGTTGTGCTCAAAAATTTAAATTTAGCCAAGGAGCTCACAGGTGATTAGCGTAGTCTTAAAATAAAAAGGCGTCGTTTGAATTGGGGAGCGTTGTTCTCCTCGTTGCCGATTTGTGCAGAGACCTAATATGAGATCACACTGAGATTCGCAAACTAGACGCAGTGCTTTAAAAAAATAGTAACACGTACTTTCTATTAAAAACTTGAGATGGCTTTAAAATATATTTCAAAACAATCAGATTAGTGTTGATCAGGTTTGCCTTTCGATATAAGTATACGAATATTTGTTAACAACATTGAATAAATCATGCAAAAAATATTAATTTTTTAAAAATATTTAGCCAGTCCGGTGCCTTTGTACAGATTGTTTATAGGCTATTGATTATAAGATTTTAAATGGAACTATGACGTCCAAGATATTTTATTGCATGAATCGTTCAAAAGGTCATTTTAGATGAAAAAATCGCGGAGTGCTATTAAATTAGAGGGTGGAAGTTGGAGATAGGGGTGAAAATGTACCCCTTTCAGTTTTTTAATTGTAGCTCGAAAACTAAGCAAAATTTCACTATAGTTCATAGGAAAATTATTTAGAAAAAAAATTTTATGCAAAAAATCATTAATAAACAATTTTAAAAAAGCAAAAAATAAGATTTTTTGAGTTTATTTACTTTTTTGACTAATCCTTATTTATTATTAACAAATAAAACTTTTGAAAGAATTTTTTAATAAGTAAAGAACCAATTTGTTGTAAAAATAATAAGAATTATAACCATTATTGTTTTGAAAATGACAAAAAATTAGTCAAAAAAGTAAAAAAAAATCAAAAAATAGAAAACTGACCGCACCTTATGTCTCTTTTCGATTGTTTTTTCACAGTCGCCAGCACAGTGTCGGCGACCAGAGGTCGAGGTGTTCCGGTTCGCCCTACAGCAACGGGTGGGACGCCACTTTCCAGGGTGCGTCTCAGAAGAATAACCTCAACTCATATCAGTATACGTTGGGTGATGACGGATTGATACCGCTCAGGTGTGTCGTCCAGGAACGGTTGGACCAAATCATAGACGAACACAAGGTGAGGGAGTGCCCAACCGTCATGTAGAAAAAAAACAGACCTCTATTGAGGTGGTACCCCCCCCATTCTCATTGCAATCATTGTCACTGACCTCGGAAACATATAAAATATGGGTCACATATTATTTGTACAATATTTTGCTCATGTTGACAATATTTTTGACATTGACAGTCAGCGTCCTCATACACATGTGTATGTACAGGGTGGGCAAATAAGCGAGGTAAGCGTCTGTATCTCAGAAACTAATGATCGTAGAGAGCTACGGTAAAAAATTTTATAGGTAAAGTGGGCAAGGGAAAATGCTGGAAATTATTTTCAAGTTTCCAAGATGGCCGCCAGTGGGCGTTTCCACCATCTTGAATTACATAAAGTTACGTTTCTCGCGATTTTCCCCAATGAATGTAACAAAAAAGTATTTGCGTTTTAATGTTAACTTAAAGTCGAATATTTTTTGTAAAAACAATTTTTCTCTATCTTTCGAAATAAAGTGGTGGGGGGTATTTGAATGTTGTTTTAAATAAATGCCTGTAACTTCGAAACGGCTTAATGGATTTGGATAAATTTGGTATCATTGAAAAGAGCATTTCTTGGGCTTTTAGGTTTCTCGTAATCATGACAGTTGCGACCTACACGGCCGCCGATAGAGGGCGTTATTCGATATTATAACCAAAATATTGGATTTTCTCAAAAAATTTAAATGCGATGATATGACTTTTTTTAGACTAGAAAATAGACAAATGACCAACCAATAAGCCTGCGCAAACCGCATCTTAATATCTTTTTCCTAACTCAAATTATTAAAAAAAATACTAAACCAGGAAAATTCATATATCCCCATTTAAAAATGCATCGGTTGCTTTCGATAAGAAGGCAAGTAGTAGGCCATGGACACGACAATCGCCTAACAAAAATATTGCCAAGTAACGTCAAACTTTTGTCACACGCAGCCTAATATTGTTGATTGCGTATAATTTGAGTACTTTTTAATCAAAATGCCTCTCACAAATAATGAAGCCGTTGACATGATTGCGATTTATTTCGAGTGTTTTCAAAATGCAGCTATAGCTGCAAGACAGTACGCGGCACGGTATCCAGATCGCCGTCATTACGGGAGAAGAATGTTTCCGCGCTTGGTACAGCGATTACGCGATACTGGAAGTTTTCGTCGTCCTAAACGTCGCAGGCGTCGCAATGGAAGGACCGAAGAAAACATTATCAATGTCTTGGCTTACATAGAATTTGATAGACATGTAGGAACTAGAACATTGTCTCTAGACTTGGGAATAGCACGAACAACTGTTAGAAATATTTTGAAAGATTATAGGTAAATAATTTTATCTTATTCCAAGTATCTTAGCACATACTCTCAAATACACAATTCAGTGTTATTCTGATTATATTATTTTTACGCATATGTTGTTTTTTACTTTTAGATTACATCCTTACCACATAGTTTTGCACCAGGCGCTAAATGAACAAGATTTCGATAATAGATTAAATTATTGTCAATGGATGCTAGGCATGCTTGAGGAAAACAGAAATTTCTTAACGGAAATTCTCTGGACCGACGAGGCTACCTTTAGTAGTGATGGTAGAGTAAACCGTCATAATATGCATTATTGGTCCGCTGAAAATCCGCATTGGTTAAGAGAAGTGCAGCACCAGGGACGCTGGAGCCTAAATGTGTGGTGCGGTATCATTGGGGACAGAATTATTGGACCTTATTTTTTTGATCAAGCTTTAACTGGTAACCGCTTCTTAGAGTTTTTGATCAACGACTTGCCAATTTTGTTGGAAGATGTGCCACTCGAAACTAGGAGAACTATGTTTCTGCAATTAGATGGTTGTCCGGCACATTATTCAATTAATGTCCGAAACCATATTAACGGGACCTTTCGAGAACGCTGGATAGGAAGGGGAAGCCTATTTCCTTGGCCGGCAAGATCTCCGGACTTGACATGTCTTGATTTTTACTTGTGGGGACGCTTAAAAGACATTGTTTTTCAAACTCCACCAACAACACGAATGGATATGGAAAACAGAATTCGAAACTCAATTCGTCAACTATCAGCGGTAGAAATCGAGGCTGCGGTTCTGTCGACTCAAGAAAGACTGGAACAATGTGTGGAATATGACGGAAGGCAATTTGAACACAGAAGGCATTAATCTTTTTTCAAAATCGGTCCTTTTCAGGACCACAACTTTATTTAAAAGGAAAATCGCTTATAAATACGAAAACGTGCGACTTAAAATCACAGCACTAAATAAACTGACATTTCTTGTGAATATTTTAGAGAGGAGTTTGTCTTTTATTTCCATGGCCTACTACTTGCCTTCTTATCGAAAGCAACCGATGCATTTTTAAATGGGGATATATGAATTTTCCTGGTTTAGTATTTTTTTTTAATAATTTGAGTTAGGAAAAAGATATTAAGATGCGGTTTGCGCAGGCTTATTGGTTGGTCATTTGTCTATTTTCTAGTCTAAAAAAAGTCATATCATCGCATTTAAATTTTTTGAGAAAATCCAATATTTTGGTTATAATATCGAATAACGCCCTCTATCGGCGGCCGTGTAGGTCGCAACTGTCATGATTACGAGAAACCTAAAAGCCCAAGAAATGCTCTTTTCAATGATACCAAATTTATCCAAATCCATTAAGCCGTTTCGAAGTTACAGGCATTTATTTAAAACAACATTCAAATACCCCCCACCACTTTATTTCGAAAGATAGAGAAAAATTGTTTTTACAAAAAATGTTCGACTTTAAGTTAACATTAAAACGCAAATACTTTTTTGTTACATTCATTGGGGAAAATCGCGAGAAACGTAACTTTATGTAATTCAAGATGGTGGAAACGCCCACTGGCGGCCATCTTGGAAACTTGAAAATAATTTCCAGCATTTTCCCTTGCCCACTTTACCTATAAAATTTTTTACCGTAGCTCTCTACGATCACTAGTTTCTGAGATACAGCCGCTTACCTCGCTTATTTGCCCACCCTGTACAGGGTGTCGCGTTTAAATGTGTTACAAGCCTGCAACTTTAATTTTTGGCCGATATCAAAAATTATTTTTTTGTAGAATGTTGACAGTTGGCAGTTGCAAAAATACCTTTTTGACTCCTGAGATCGTAAATAGCAGCATCTTTTTTTTTTTTTGGAAAAGGACAGGTTTTTCGATGTCCTTTTGTTTATTGTAAAGAAAGGAAAAATTCTAAAATCCCATGAAAGTGCTTTCATGAATACCCAAATCCTATTGAATGACAAAATTTACCCATAAAATAATAGACTCGGAATGAGAAAAAAAGGTAGTACATGTATTAGTCCAATCAAATTGTCGAAAGTACCTCATTTTTTTGTCAAAAAATGGTTCAGTAATTGAAAATATGTAAAAATTAGGAAAAATTTCGTAGAATCCAATGAACTACTTTATCCCACCTGAATTTTTGAGCTTCACTTTAAAATGGCGTCCAAAGTTCGCAAAAAACAGTTTCTTTCATTTATAAAAAAAAACTAAACATTTTACAAAAAAATTTTTCAAAAGTCGTGGCGATTTTTGGAAATAAAAAATTTTCTCGGCCCCTGTTGGTCGTAGGACAGATTTTTTTTTTAAATCGTGAAAAAATGTCAACTTTCGAATGTCAGTATCGACATTTTGATACGAATGGAAATCAAAAAGTTAATCAGTTTTATGGCACCGAAAAAAAAAACAATTTTTCAAACGTTTTTGCGATATTTGAAATCGATTTGAGGCTCGCCCAATATTTGCCCATAATAGTGTAATTATTAAAGAAAATTTTAAACCCAACCCCGTTCCTAACAAAAAATTTGGCGGCCTATGAATTATGGGGAATTTACAAAAACGCTATTTTTTTCGAAAAACTCTATTTTTGCAAAAACTAAAATATTTTTCAATTTTGAAAAAGTCATTTCATTTTACTCACCAAGAGCTATCCTTTCATAAAAAAATATTTATTTTTGAAAGAGATACAGCTATTTGAAAAAATTGCGATCTTTAGCGGTTTTTTCGCAATAACTACTTAATTAATTTATTTATCGATTAAAACCGGTTTGGGCTTATTCAATCCGTATTAAAAATTCCTACAACTTTTGTGTAAAACATTTTTTTCTAAAATGTTTAGTATTTTCTATAAATAAAAAAAATTGTTTTTTTGCGGATGTTGGACGCCATCTTGAAAATTAAGCCCAAAAATTCAGGTGGGATAAAGTAGTTCATTGGATTCTACGGAATTTTTACATATTTTGAATAATTACTGAACTATTTTTTGGCACCTAAAAAAGTAATTTGATTGAACTATATGTACCACTATCCTTCGAGGGGTTGCCGCTATAGTTTTCATATCAGATTATTCCTTATGTCGTAATTGATTGAAAATAGTTCAAAACTGAATTTATTGCCATTTTTAGCATAAAAATTAATATAGCAACAAATTAGCACAAAATTCTCGGGGTGATATGAATCCCTTTCTCGTTGTGTGGGATTCCGACTTGAAGAGATAAAAAGGAAAAATATTTGTAGAGGGTAACTGGTCGTTTTGTATTTACAGAGGAAAGTGGACTTGTTGGAAAAAGAGCTGCACGTAACGAGACAGAACCTCATAAAGCAGTCCTGTCAAAGGTGCAACCACATGGACGGCGAACGTCAAGACGACAACGTAAGTAGACCCCCGCAGAATGTCCGTCCGGGACGCATATCTGTAGGCCTGTTTCCAAATTGTTATCGAAACAAATTCGTCGGATCTGTGGTTATTTCTCAAATGCGGGGTATGGGGAATCAATGTCAAATTTAATAAAAATTAATTTACTCTTTTTTTCGTTTGATGCCACGGTGAAAAGGAAAAAGTTTCAAATAAATGCACCTAAAAGGGATCAGTTAAAAGAAGTGATTTTATCAAATTAGTTCTGCCTAACCAGCGATATCTCTCTCTTCTCGTTTTTTATAAAATTGGCATTTTTGTGTGTAATTTTCAGTGAATGTATAGCAGCCTTTTGACGAGGGTTAAGCAAGTTGGAAACGTTATCTCTTCACTGTCACTGTACCACTTATACGAGTTTTCTGTGGGGTATAAGACTGTTTGCAAGCTGGCAATACATTCAGAATAAGGAAAAGCATGCCTTTACCTCTTACGTTTATCGTTACATTTCCTGAACTTTAACATGCCTGTTGGACGTACAAAAAATCGTGTACGATACAATGCAAACATAATTGCACCCCGCAGAATGCTTTTATGTAACTATTAACACGTGCTTTAAAAACAATCGAGTATTATTACAAATTTGTTGGACAAAACAGGAAAGGTACATTATCCGATGTTTTGCGTGTTCTTTCACTGCGAAAATTTAAAGAAATCCTTGTATTTTCAACGTTTTTATAGTTTAGATGGATTTTCTTGTTCTGTCATTTAAGACTAAAAGTGCGATTTCTTGTCTATAAACTGCCAGTCTTAAGGGGTTAAATAATTTTTTAGCTAGTTTTTTTTCTAAACGTTATAGTCCAATCATTATAGACATGAAACGGCCTGTTTCGGGAAAAAAATACTATTAGAAGTTTCTCTGCGGAATATTGTTCGGAAACGTGTTATAAACAAAATATCAAAAAATCAACTCGAGGCTAGTTGGGAACCTTTGTTTAACCTTTCAGTGGTCGCGCCAAATTTTAATAAATTAATGGTCGCACACGGTCTTAGAGACCAGTTCAAAAAAATATTTTATTAATAAAATATTATGGATAATTCTGAGGGGGAGTGAAAACTGTATGTAGAATTAATAGATTTGAGATATTTTTGAAATATTTATTCAATAAGACCATCATTTTTCAACATAGACAAAAAAATAAACAAAATAATGTCTCATCATATATACAGAGTGACCCATTTGAAAGCGGGCCACCCACATAACATTTTTATTTATGGAGCGATTTTGACGAAATTTTTTTTGAAATGTAGAGGGGGGAAAAGTGTATTTTGGGGCCAAGCGCCGTCCAGTTCTTTTTTAAACTAAGGCCTACTAGATCACATTCAGAGGCTGAAAAATCCAGAATCCATATTAGCGATTTTTTTAGAAAAAATCTGCGTACGCCACTGGATTCGGCGTCCCCTGAAATGGATCTGTACCAAATTTCATGAAAAAATATTCAACATTAACGATTCTGCGGCTAAATTGCTGTCAAATTGTTTATTATGCATAAAGAAACTTTTTATCTAGTAACCCATGCGATAATAAATCAATCACAACAAATATTTAATAACACGTTTAATAGACATCATTATACCAAAATACAATGAAACAGACAGAAAAATGAACGAGAAATTAACATAAAATTTACAAAAAATACAATAAAATAAAATTAACACACATGAATTAAATTAAATTCTGGAATTTTCAACTAAATCTTCATTTAATTGAATGCATTTATTGTATTGTTTTTGAATGTGTGCCATAACATTAGACAATTGATGTGTTGTAATTTCAGCGCATGCCTATCTTCTTCTTTCGCGCAGTTCTTCTGCATTCATTGGACGAGTGTAGTAAACTTTTTCTTTAATGAACCCCCATAAAAAAAATCTAGGAGAGGCAACATTTACAAAAATATTCATTCAATTAAATGGAGATTTAGTTGAAAATTCCAGAATTTAATTTAATTCATGTGTGTTAATTTTATTTTATTGTATTTTTTGTAAATTTTATGTTAATTTCTCGTTCATTTTTCTGTCTGTTTCATTGTATTTTGGTATAATGATGTCTATTAAACGTGTTATTAAATATTTGTTGTGATTGATTTATTATCGCATGGGTTACTAGATAAAAAGTTTCTTTATGCATAATAAACAATTTGACAGCAATTTAGCCGCAGAATCGTTAATGTTGAATATTTTTTCATGAAATTTGGTACAGATCCATTTCAGGGGACGCCAAATCCAGTGGCGTACGCAGATTTTTTCTAAAAAAATCGCTAATATGGATTCTGGATTTTTCAGCCTCTGAATGTGATCTAGTAGGCCTTAGTTTAAAAAAGAACTGGACGGCGCTTAGCCCCAAAATACACTTTTCCCCCCTCTACATTTCAAAAAAAATTTCGTCAAAATCGCTCCATAAATAAAAATGTTATGAGGGTGGCCCGCTTTCAAATGGGTCACTCTGTATATGTGAATAACAAAAATTAAAATACTGATAAAAGCTTAACGACATCAGATTTGTCTTCTCAAAACATAAAATAACCTATTTTTATACAGAAAAGTCATTGGTTTCAATCTCAAAAATAGCATGCAGATCATAAAATACAATAAAAATATTAGTGAGCATGCTGTCCAACATAAACTTCCATTTGACTGGTGTAAAACATTTTCGCATCAGATATTGCAAATATTTTTATACCATACCTATTTGGCTTACTTGGTATATATTGCCTAAACCCGCACCTACCTCTGAAAGCTTCCAGTTTTTCGTCAATTGTGACGTAGTCAGAATGGTTGTAACAATTTTTCAAATTTTTATTGAAATGATCAAATAGATCTCTTATGGGACCTAACTTATCTAGTGCAACTCTTTCCTGGCGCGTTTCAATGTCATCAAAGCGAACAAAACGTGGCAGTGTACGAAATCTTCTGAGGCCCATTGTGAGGCGAAATACTTCGATGCCAGTTCCGTCTTTCTTCCACAGATCCTCAGTATTTAGATGGTTGGCCTTTCTCACTCCTGCAAGATATAAAAGACCAATAAGTGCTCTTATTTCGTCCAGATTTGTTGGATATATGTCCCTGCTGCGACTGAAATTTTCTGTTTCTGCCTCTATTTTAATGTTGGTATAATGCACTATATTGTTTAGAATTTCGTTGTCAAAAAAACATTCCCATATTTCAACAGGAGAGGTTTTTTCTCTAACGCAATCCTTGCCACCAGGTAAGCGAAAAGTTAGATTTTCTTTCCTCGTTCTGACATTTTTGGGAGGGCAATGTTTGCTCCATTTGGTTCTATTATCTCTTCCCATAAGATATGACCCACTGGTTTTCATTTCCTCATCCTCATTATCATCGAAATCTTGATCTGTATCGCTATCTTCGGATCTTTCACCTACGTTATCCATTTCTCCTGGTTCTTCTTCGTCATCATATTCTTCATCAGTGGGTACTTCTTCTAATAGTCTCAATAATCTTTCTTGTTCTCTTTCATAGTCCATATCTGAATATTATTTAATAACTATATTATGAAACCAAAAAAAAGTAGATAATACTTACCAAAAAATATATTTCTTAACCACCAATACAAAATAAGTATCACAGAAATGTTATTGCATTAGTAGTCGCACCCGGTCTAAGACACCGTGTTTGCATATACCACACTTATAACGATCCCTAGGCTAATACTAACAGCGGCAATGTATAGACTAGAATATCCTTGAGAGGTAGATGGACGGAAACTCACGAATTTATCCGAATCTTTAAAATACGGTTGATTAACCAATGCGCCGGTCTCCCACACCGTGCGCGACCACTGAAAGGTTAAACAATGGTCAAAGTTACGGAAAAGTGGTTTTTTATCTCGCATAAAAAAACTATTAGTCATAGCGAAAAAAAGTTTATACAAATAAGGTAGGTATAGTATAATAAGCCTATAAAATGAGACAAGTCCGATTAAATTCCGATAATTTGTTTATGCGCAAGAGCTCAAAAATGGTCGAAAATGGCCGCTTTCTTCAATTGCTAATAATTAATGCAATTTTCATCGCAGACACTTGTAATTCAGGATTTTTGAAGGTCTGAACCCTTAATAAGTGGTAAAAATTTCAACCCGAAAGCTTCATTGGTTTGGCGTTGGCGGAATTTGTTATCTAACAAGATGCTATTTTCAATTCATTTTTCCCAAGCTCAAAGGCGTTGTAGAGTTTCGATCATTAGTTGCTTTTGTACCTAAATAGTTTTATTGACATATGCATTTACTGAGAATTTAATTTTTCAAATTTAATTTGTTTAAAAATGATTTTGAAAAAATTTTAATATTTATTAAATTGTTAAGATAGGTAATTATTATAAAATGAAATAGTAACGTCTATAGTTTAGTTAGTACTATTTTTCTTCAAATTTTAAAAAAAATCGTTCTAAGTTGATTAGAAGCTGATATAATTTTTTTTTTTTTATTTAATCAGTGACCATAGTTATTAATATTAAGAGCCGAAATTTGGCGAGAGTATACATTAAGAGCTATATTTTCATGTCCTACATTAACATTAAAAGGTGAATTCAACTATTTAATTGCAAAAAAGAAGACGGCGGTGATGCGTTCTATTACTCGGTCTAGCGAACGCGTGGGGAGAGAGAGGCGGAGCATGCGCATTACGTGCCTGGTTGCACACAGGAAAATGATCGAGCGGCTTCAAATCGATGGGGCTGGAATAATTAGCCATATCTCGGTTAATAATGAACCTATCGAGATGATTCTTATTTTAATTTGTGGTAGCGCGAAAATTCATGAGCATTGAAGCTATTGCATTAACATTATTTCAACCAGAGATTTAATTTTTTATTTAGCCTCGCTCTTCCCGCTCGTTCGCTAGATCGAGTAATAGAACGCATCGCCGCTATCTTATTTTTTGCAATTAAATAGTTGAATTCACCTTATTGTTAATGTAGGACATGAAAATATAGCTCTTAATGTATACTCTCTCCAAATTTCGGCTCTTAATATTAATAATTAAGGTCACTGTGATTAAATGAAAAAAAAAAAATTATCTCGGCTTCTAATCAACATACGATTTTTTTTTTAAAATTCGAAGAAAACTAAAGTATAGAGGTTACTATTTTATTTTATAATAATTACCTATCTTAACAATTTAATAAATATTAACATTTTTTCAGTCATTTTTAAACAAATTAAATTTGAAAAATTTAATTCTCAGTAAATGCAACTATTTAGGTACAAAAACAACTAATGATCAAAACCCTATAACGCCTGTGAGCTTGGGAAAAATGAATGGAAAATAGCATCTTAGATAAAAAATTCCGCCAATGCCAAAGTAATTAAGCTTTCAGGTTGAATTTTTTACCACTTATAAAGGGTGCAAAAAGCCTCAAAAATCCTGAATTATAAGTGTCTGCGATGAAAATTGCATTAATTATTAGCAATTGAAAAAAGCGGACAATTTTGACCATTTTTGAGCTCTTGCGGATAAACAAATTATCGGAATTTAATCAGACTTGTCCTATTTTACAGATTTATTTAATACCTACCTTTTTTGTAAAAACTTTTTTTCTCTATGAATAATAGTTTTTTTTACGCGAGTCAAAAAACCACTTTTCCGTAACTTCGACCATTGTTTTAACAAAGTTTCCCAACTAGTCTCGAGTTGATTTTTTGATATTTTGTTTGTAACACGTTTTGGAACAATATTCAGCAGATAAACATCTAACAGTATTTTTTTCCGAAAAAAAGCTATAATGACTGTAATATAATTAACTGTGATGACTGTGTAGTCGTTGAGAATTATGTTTTACTTTTAAGGTGCGAGATATATCTGGTTAAGCGAAACTATATTTATAAAATCAACCCCTTTTTGGTGTAAGGGGTTATTTATTTAAGATAATTACAAACGATCAAAACAAATTTGTTGGAGAAACAGTGACTGTGGGTATTTTTTTGATACTCCCGATTTTCATTTAGCTTGAGCAGTTACATTTTACCTGTTTTGTTATTTTTTATTCTTTGCTACGCCTTTTAGGCAAAATTATTAAATGTACCATGCCTAGAGTTAAAGACATCTTATTATTGTTGTTATATTTTTTATAGTCTGATAGTGACGTGGAGTCAACGAATCGGAGTATATCAAAGTCTCTCAGTTGTAGCCCCCAAAGAAATTCGAGTCCCCTTCCGAACCGACTGGTCAGTCAGTGTTAGCCCGATTTCAATTTTATATATTTTTTTTCTTTCAAGCTTTATTTGATTGTTTTCTGTGCTTGTTACTGCTAATGATTTTTTATTAGTATTGTTTGAACCGTTTTTTTTTTTGTTTTTTTTTTAACTGACTAAACGAGGATCTGCGAAGATTCTCATAACTGTAACAGGAGCTATGCCAAGTGTAAATGAAAACTTTTGTAAATTTATAAATATAAGTGCTTTAGTAAAAATCTGCAGTTTGTTTTGTGTCTGATGGACAGACGCAGCACCTTTCTGGCCTAGAAAAGGAATACGATAAGTTGGTGAACTTTCTAATCTATTTTAAGAAAAAAAAAATAGAACAATTTCAAAATTTTTCACAATTTACAGGAATCCAAGCTATTTCCATATCCAGCCAGTTTTAGAAATGATTTCTAAATTTTATTGCTTCTAAAAAAAAAAAACGGCCCCGGCTGGGTATTCTACACTGTAGAAGCATCAAAATTTCCAAATTACGGATGGTCTGTCGGGACTCGCCAAACACTAGTTAATGCAATAGATTTGCCTGGAAACAATGATCGAAGAAAACCAATCGAGAAATTGTACGGAACTTTCTTATATTGAGAACGATACAAAACTGGTAAGTTGTTCCTTTCACTTTTTGTCAGATCAAACTGTGAAGCATTAAAAAACATATTTCCATAAAATCACGATGGATTTGTTTCAATTACACCTGGCATAACTTGAAGGTATTTTTAGGGAAAATTATCTACAAATTTTCATACAAAACTTTAGTTTCCTTCCTAATTGTCACATTTTGGAACGGATACAACCTCCATCCCCTTATAATGTTGTCGAGACAAACATTATTGACTTTATTTTCCCTAAAAATAAACTTACGCTAACAGCCGTTTATTTAAAAGACAGATAAATATTCACCGGACTTCATTGCTACAAAAGGTTTTTCTTCTTGGAATTTGGAGCTTAATTTTTGAGAGTGTACGACGAAACTTTCAGATTTCGTGTCTCTCCCAAAAATTTATAAATGATCCACAGTGAGCAAGAGCAGGAAATTATAAATGTTTATATAAAAAAAAAATGTGTAAACTGGTGTTTTTCATATAAATTCCTTCAATCGCCTGGAATGAGTAGTACAAGCAATGTACGGTGTGGGACAAATTGTACACTTGAGAGGTTTTCTCTGTTTCTCTCAAAAAATAGGAAAAAAAGTAGTTTAGATGTCACGACCTTGACTTTTGAGAAAAGTTGAAATCTTGATTTGCTTGAGATGTCACTTTTCAATTTTGGTTATTTCAGGTTTTTCAGTTATTTTATTACACAAAAATAATTTTTTAAAAGGAACACCTATGTATTGTTTGACATTTGAAATTTATGTAAAATTCGTTATTTTTTTGTAAATCGATTGTTTCTTGATACATTTCTGTGTCCTATTGGTTCATTTTTTAAATTTTTAATCATCAAAACGTCACATGCAACCACAACACTAAACACGGAATAATAAATTTTGGTGTTTGTGTTTATTCTTTGAAAGTAATTTTCCGTGTAAATGTGCTCAGGGACAAAAATCGAAAAATATGTAGTGTGTTAAATTTAAAAAAATACACATTTGTGTTATAATTGAATCATAGAAAGCGACAAAATTTATAAAACTTCCGAATCAAAATATCAATATGCCATTTTCTGTCACTTAACTTCTCTCGAAAATCGAACCTGTTTTTGACCAATCCTGTATAGAATCCAACTGGACAAAATAAGAAAGGAGGGAGAAGAAACATTAGTTTGCAGTGGCTCATAAAAATTAAATTAAAATATATTTTCTCTCGAAATTAAGCCCATTTCCGAACCACCATATTTTTTAACATATCCCTCTGGCAAAGCTTCAGATCTCGCACGGCCAAGAGAAATGCCCTTTTTTCTTTGCAGAGCTCCGTCGTTGAGTCGATATGTAGCGCAAGCGAGGGACAGGCCTCGGCTGGAGAATCGCAACGCTCCGACATGTCCTGGGTGGCGATAGAGGAGGCCTCGTTGGCCGACTGTCAGACCCTTTGGGTTCCCGACCACGCTGTATCGAGGTGTACGGGCTGCGGGACGGAATTCTGGTTAGGAAGGCGGAGACATCATTGCAGGTGACTAATGTTTATTCTTCAAACGCTTTGCGACTCGTCCCGTTCCAGCACTCGGCATTTTATTACTCGACGTCGCTAAATTAATTTTACATTCCGAATGAGTATGAGCGATGCTAGCGTGCCCGGAGAAAGTTATTATTGGAATTACAAATATTTACGGAGATATCCGTTTTTTTTTTTTAATTCGTCCTCCTACACGTTGAGAACCGCTGTCCATGTGAAAGGCAATCATTTTTCCAATGCACCAAATAATAATTACCAGTTCTAAGAAAGACCTAAACATTTTAATTTCATACTGCAGGTTAAATCTGTGCATTGCTAAATACGCGCTGTGACACGTAAATAAACGCTTAGTTTTATTTATATTTTTTTCTTTCCATTTCATATAAAAAGATGGTGTTCTATGTACACCGGTAACACTGCACAGTTGCAAACGTTCCGCAAGTCAGCGGTTCTCAACAAAAAAAAAAAACAATCCGTTAACATGTCCTAGCCAATAAACTGTATTTCTTAGGGTGGGTAAAAAAAATTGACTATTTTTTTTTAGTTTATACTCTAAAAAATAGATTGCTAGACACCTTTAGAGCTTTACAGTTTTCCATTTTTTCCTCAGTATTAGAAAAAAAAATTCATATCTCTCTATCAACTGTTCGTTAAAAATATCTCTCCTCGTATACTTGTAGGAAATTGAACGCTCTACAATAAAAGGTTTCTTACAATTTTTTCGTAAACCTCACCGTTTAAAAGATATTAAAGGTTGAGTTTGATTATTTTAAGACAAATTTCTGTTTTGCTTATGAATTTTATAACTCGTTAACAAAAAACCATTATGAAATGCTCAATTCATAGTTTTGTAGGAAATTAACTGCTCTACAAAAATGGTTCCTTATGATTAGTCGATTAAATAAAGCGTTTAAAAGATATTCATCGTCAAACTTCAATGCACGCCAATTTTAACAGTTTTTGATTAATAATTCAGAAAATTTCAATTTAGTTTTATGAGTTTCAGGGAAATTTATACAAATTTGAGTTTCTATGAACAGAGAAATGTTGTAAACTATTTTTCTAGTTTTTTTAGTCGTAAGCATGTTTGGTGACATCGAAAAAAAATTACTGCATTATTTCTGACTGAGAGTCAATGATTCATTAAATCTTGAAAAAATAACGTTTTTGTTAGAAATTTATTATGAAAAGTATTAATCTTAAAGAAAAAAATGTTCAATTTGTTACTAAAAAGTTTTTTTATTTAATTATCAAGTGAGTTATAAAATTTCAAACAATTTGGTTTCGTGCTGATTTTTTTTTTAACTTTTTTGTAATTTTAACCATTGAGTACGATAGCGAAGAATTTTTTTGACTGCATTAGGAGCTCCACTAGTTGGAATCTGATTTTTTTCCTCAGTTCAATAACTTGGTCAACTGAATTTTTAGCACTTTGTTTGATTAAACACTTTAAAACTTTCAGTTTTCAGAATAACACACTCGTAACCTCTTTCACTGTTGGTAACTTACGTTCCAAAATTTTTTGCATAAGTATACCGGTCAAACGAATTTCCTTGTCCATTATAGGTTAATTAATAATAAATAAATTTATGTAGTGATTATAAGACTTACAGGTATTTGTAATAAACTATCTTATCACGTATACGAGATCATGAGTTTTAAAATCACTGAAAATGCGGTACGAAACGTATAGACACTAAAGATAAGTTGAGAATAAAAAACATAGATGGCGTTAGTTTCACAAGACACACAGAAGAAGTAATGAAATTCAAAACTAAATTCCCCTAGAACGAAAAATTTTATGTATATTTTGTGAAAAAAAGTTTTGAAATACGTTCTGAACACACGCTTTCAAAAAAAAATAACACAATCGGGATTTTAAATTAGAGATAAAATTTATAAAAATATTATTAGAATAAAAACTTCAAATAAATTTTCCAACAAAGAACTTCTCTATAATTGTTACTTTTACGATAGAAACTCAAATTTGTATAAATTTCCCTGAAACTCATAAACTAAATTGAAATTTTTCGAATTATTAATAAAAACCTGTTAAAATTGGCGTGCATTGAAGTTTGACGATGAATATCTTTTAAACGCTTTATTTAATCGACTAATCATAAGGAACCATTTTTGTAGAGCAGTTAATTTCCTACAAAACTATGAATTGAGCATTTCATAATGGTTTTTTGTTAACGAGTTATAAAATTCATAAGCAAAACAGAAATTTGTCTTAAAATAATCAAACTTCAACCTTTAATATCTTTTAAACGGTGAGGTTTACGAAAAAAATGTAAGAGACCTTTTATTGTAGAGCGTTCAATTTCCTACAAGTATACGAGGAGAGATATTTTTAACGAACAGTTGATAGAGAGATATGAATTTTTTTTTTCTGATACTGAGGAAAAAATGGAAAACTGTAAAGCGGAGGACCTTCCTATTAAAATTAAGAAATCATATTTGGAGAGAATTTTCTAGAGGTGTCTAGCAACCTATTTTTCAGAGTATAAAGTAAAAAAAAATAGTCCATTTTTTTTATCGATCCACCCTAGTATTTCTGTTTAAAATATATGCAGACATTTAATGTTCACCATGTATAACACTTTCGTGGATCGTTTTCAGGAAATGCGGCAAGATCTTCTGTGCCGACTGTTCTGAAAACAGCACCCCGTTGCCCTCGGAACAGCTGTACAATCCCGTACGCGTGTGCACTGGGTGTTATTCTCAGCTCCGGAGGGACTGTCCTGAGATACCCAATCAGTGCAAACACACCAACACTCAAACTACCAATACCAACCCTCAGATTGCCGCTTCGAGTAACTAACAATTTTTTCCGCCGATTCTTCAATGAATAAAGTTGTTTCCTTGAAAATTTCGAGGATGTTCCGGGTATATTTTGGCTGTTTAACTGCTGTTTATTGACGTGAAACAACACTGACTCGATACATTTTCCAAAATCGTGAGTATGCGCAGCGTGTCTCTTTTTAACTGTTAGAATAAAATTCTTGTTAATTATTGTATCTCGTGATGTGGGAGTTTTTAAATAAATAATTCATTCTGATTTGTGGTTTTAAATTTTTGACCCAACACACAATGAGCCGTGCCCTATCCGACTCGTCTCGTCTAGCTTTGTTCTAGTCGAGACGATTTTGGAAAATGTATCGCACCACAAAACTGACATGATTCTTTTAACATTTGAGTAATAAAAAAAAAAAGTAACTCTGTGATGATAAGGAGTAAGGGTGTTTGTAAAGGTTTTCGCACTAGTTGAGGGTTCGGCCGCAATTTTTCGTACGATTCGAGACGGAAGAGAGATTTTAAAATTTATTTTTACTAAAATAAGAATATATTAATGTTACTCTGCATTTTACTTTTGCAAAATTTTAAATATATTTCTACAGTTGAACATCTGTTGAATGTAGTAGAAGTTAACAGAAAATCGTGGGAAGAAAATAAAAAATAATTGTGCGTATAATCAAATTGGATGGTGACGTAACGGTGACATAAAAATTGTCTTGGAAAATCACTAGCCGCTATTAAAGCGACGACCACCACGATATCCAACGTCGCATTTAAACATTGCCGCAATCTCGCTGTTTTTTGTCAATTTTTATCCAAACCACCTAAAAAAAAAAAGTTAATGCCACAACCTGAACGGATTTATAAGTTATTTCATGACGTTTCCTTTCTTTAGCGAACACGTCCCACAGAAAGAAATGCCATAAAATCACTTGTGGAGACTTTTTCGGGACAGTCGTGGTTAGTTACAAATTTCGATGTAAGAAAATGTAAATGTAAATATAGAAGCAAAGTATTTAATTTTAAAAAAAGATAAAACAAATTGCAGTTCCTTTATGTAAGTAATTATATATTTTCTAAGGCAGGGCATTAAAATTTCGCAGAGGGAAAAACGGCTTTTTTATCTTTCGTTAGTAATTACTTTACACACAAATGGAAAATATCAATTATCAATCAATATTTGTAAAATTAAATTTAGATTGCATTTAAAGTTTAGTGTTATAGAAAAGAATGTACTTTATATTAATCATTAGTTGCAAAAATAAAAAGATTTAAGTTGTGGTTTGTCGGTTTTACTTTAACCCCAAGTTTTATCGAGTATGTAATCCTCATTTGTAGCAACAACTGTTTCATCAGGAGCATCCTTTATGGCCTATAACCAGCGACGACTTTTTTTCCAATTTAACCTTCTTATGGCCATTAACTCGTTAACATAAAACGATCAGATGCATTTTTCGACCAAAACTTCCCATGCCATCTGAAAACAGTGTACATAGGAGGGCCGGCACCCATCTTTACTCCCTGCCGGAGTAACATGCCATGGAATTCGTAGACGAGAATTCTCGGTGTCATTCGTTAATGGGTTAAGACCTAATTTGGGGCTCGCACCTAGACCCGCCACCATTAACTTGAAAACTACGATTCTGCACTCGATATTCGTCCAAATTAGTTTAGTTTAGTTTAAGTATTGCTTGGGACAGAGTGGACTCACCCCATAAACAAATACCATAACGAATATGTGAATCTACACGAGCATGATATAAACTTAACAACTGTTATCTCGTTAAGACATCTCTAAGATTTAAAAATAAAAAGTTCATGGAACTTAAATATGAAACCACATTTTCACAGTGTGGTTTCCATGTCATGTGCTCATCGAGTAATATACCCAGAAATTTTACAGGTTCTGAGCTAGTCTTAATTGAAGAATTACCAATTTTTATGCACAGAGGCTCACAGATTTTTTGTCGAGTATGAAAACGCATAATTCGTGTTTTATCAGTATTTAAGTATAAGTGACTTTCAATGAACCAATCACATAAAGAATTCATAATTTGATCACATTTATTTTGCGCGTCAATATCGGACTTGTGCGATATAATTAAAGAGATGTCGTCTGCATATAACGAAAAAGAACCATTACCCAGAATATTTTCAATACTGTTCATATATAAAATGAACAAAACAGGGCCTAATACGGATCCCTGAGGCACTCCCGATTCAGCCGTAATTAAGTTAGATCTCACATATGTTAGATAATTATCTTCTTTATGATGTATCGAAGTAAACTGTTTTCTGCCAGTGATGAAGGAAGAAATCCATTGTAATGAATTACCCCTAATACCATATTCCGAAAGTCGCGACAGTAAAGTGTTGTGATTTATACAGTCGAATGCCCTGCTGAGATCACAAAAGATCGTTTTTAACCCCATTTTTTCCTCTTCCATTTTCGCCTAAAATCAACCCTTGAAAAGATACATAATTAAATAGGAAGAAAAATATGAC
>NW_019416645.1:356781-365014 GCF_000390285.2 Anoplophora glabripennis
TGTGGGGTTTAATTTTTTTACTAGCTGAACTTAAAACTTTAAAAACAGCATCATGAATTCCCGAAGAAATGGGAATTCTTGACAACACTTTTTGTAAAGTTACTCTTGAAGGTAAAATAAACAAAGAGGATAGTAATTTGTATGCTGCGTTACTCTGCTTGTAAAGGGCAAGGGCAAGAAATTTATCTTCAATGTCAAATCTTCTACCTTTAGCCTTTTTGCCAAATGATTCAACCTGTCTTTTGAAAAAGTGAACTGCAGGATGGTTAAATTGTTTGGTCAAATTTTGAAAGCATTTTTCTTTTGACCATTTTTCGATAGTTTGGATTTTACGTTGTCAATCCATTTTCCGTTTGGAGAGTATGGAAGCTTTCTTCTCGTAATACAAAGCTTGCTTATACAGAATTCTGGAGATAGGAGACAGTTGTGAACTCTTATGTACACCAACATTTTTCAACAAACCATGTTCTGAAAAAACGGCAAATAAAAACTGATATTACATTAACTCATTAATATTACATACTGCGTGCTACAGGATCATTTAACCTTATTTGAGAATTTTCAGATGTCTGACGGTACTGAATTGCACCCAATTCATTATTTTCATCACCTAAAATAGAAATACAGCTAAATGTGATACTAAAATATGCTTTTTATGAAAATTAAAATACATGAATGTTGACTACTTAAACTCTGTATTCATGAAAATATACTTACCAAAATGTACAAAGGTAGAACTGGTTGATGGACCAGGATTATTTGGTGTTGACATAAATATACGGCCATCAGGTTTAATTTTGCTGTGGTTTAACTATATAACTTTTTATTTGGCAGACAATAATCAAACGTATTAACATATGACAAACGTCAAAAGTACATAAACAAGGGTCAAAATCAAAACAAAATGATACCTGCATTACCTGCGTTTGAAATCACAAAAGCTAAATAGCACCATCTTACAATATGGAAGCCGAAGTTACAGTGGAATGTTAGGTATGCAAATGGTATAGGTTGTTGTATATCAGATTTCATTCTATGTTAATATATCATTTTCTATGACAAGAACAAAAATGACATGAAATGATTCATAATTGCAATTGTCAAAATTTATTCTACAAAATCTTTGTGGCGACATCTATAGACTCTTTCCCCAACTTGTATATCCATCTCAAGTCACGTGGTTCCCAGAGTGCCCATATTTTCAAGTATAAGTTATCGGGCCCTGAGTCGAATGCATAGAAAATGGATCTTGTATATTATTTTTTCTATGGTCGAATGCCCTGCTGAGATCACAAAAGATCCCAACAGGGCACTCGCCCGCCTCTACAAATTTTATAATGTCGTTATATAAAGAACATACGGCTGACGTTGTAGATTTGTTGCTACAAAAACCAAATTGTCTATCAATCAGTATGTTAAACTTCTTCAGAAACACAGACAGGCGTTCTAAAAAAGCATATTCAAAAACTTTCGAAAATGAAAACGAAATAGTGACTGGCCGGTAATTTTCCAGTGAATAAGTATCTCCCTTTTTATGTAATGGAATAACCTTACCTAAATTTAGTCGTGTCGGAAAACTGGACGTTGCAAAAGAGAAATTAACTAGATAAGTAAGTGGTTGAATCAACAGAGAAACAACTCGTCTTAACAAAAATAGCGGTACCTCATCGGGTCCGCAGGATTTTTTATTTTTTAGTTTAGCTCTTAAAAGGTTCAGTAATTCTACCTCAGTGTATGCAAATAAACAAAAAGTATCATTTATTCTTTTTCCCATGCTTATACTATTTGTCATTGTCTTACTCCCAGCTGCGGATTCAATTTTATTTATTACGCCCTTTGGGGCGTTTACAAAAAAATCATTAAAAGCAGACACTAATAAATCAGGACTTGATACATTCACATTACCTAACTTGATTGCAAAATTATTAATCTCTTTTTTTTGTTTATTAGACATCTCGGATACCACTTTCCATGCTGTTCGCACAGGATTGTTTGAATCAAATATTCTCCTCTGATAGAAACATTTTTTAGTATCACGTATCAAACTTGCATGTTTTCTTTTTGCGTTCTTATAAAAATCAATCATTTCGGGAATACATTTTGTTAAATTATAAAAGTATTTAAGCTCCCGACTAGAGTCCCTAATCTCCTCATTAACCCAAGATTTCTTAGTTAATACATTATTATAAACCTTACGTTTGGGAAAACATGTGTCAAAATAATAATTAAAAATTTCACAAAAACATACAAAAGCATCATCAATGTTATCCTGATTGTACAAATTATCCCATTTTTCACAAGAAATTGCACTTTCAAAACATAAAATACTATTTTCATTAAAATTTCTTCTTTCACTAAAGAAACCGTTTGTTTTTCTTATACAAGGAATATTTAAAGCAAGGTACACACTTCTATGGTCTGAAATGTAGTTATCCAAAACACAACATACCGTTTCATTATCAGAAAAACTAGAAAAAATGTTATCTATTAAAGTACACGTCGTTGTAGTGACTCTCGTAGGCCATTTTACTAACTTTGTGAGATTAAAACCAGACATAACTCCACAGAGAACGTTAAAATCCTGATTTTTATATGAATCCAAGTTAAAATCCCCACATACAATAATATGTAAATCTGGTTTATACAAAAAACTTAAGACATCGGTGATTTTATCAAAAAATACAGATACATTTCCAGACGGAGAACGGTAACAATTTATAACAATAAATTTCATATTCTGAATGGTTAAATATACAGCACAGAACTCAAAGTCCTGCTCAATACAATCAATATTAACATTAATTCTCTTGGCGTTAATGCTATTCCTTACCCATATCGCAACACCGCCACATTTTTTTACTGATCTACAATAAAAGTTTATCAAACTATACCCTGTTAAGTGTATACTCGCCATTTGATTATTTCTTAAGCCTGACTCAACAATACAAACAATATTTAAATTAGGATACTGACATAAATCTTCACATAGAAAGTCGACTTTAGCGTGATTAAAAGTGTCGACGTTTAGAACCAACAAATTTGGATCAAATATTAAGTTGTTACACTTTGATTGATCCTGCGCTTGTGAAAAAAACGATTAATGCAGGTCCCATATGGCCATATATCTGCGTCCATGGCTGTCTTAAAACTATCCTCCAAAACGGATACCTTAAAAGAGGCGTACAATCCGGGATGCTTTGAAACAAGCGCTTCACATTTCACTTCGGGGATATGTACTCGGAGCATGTCAGAAATTGACGTAACGGTGGTGCTGGGTTCAAGTCTATACACATGGAGATCCACCCAACGAGGAACTCCCTTTATGACAGCTGAATCCTTATTTTTTCCTATTAAAGTGGGACGTCTGCGCTTACGATTGCTTGCAACTTTCCATTCCTGTCCGGCTATCTTATTATCATGCTCGTTGTTGATATCACCATTAATATTTATATATTTATCAATTCTCTGCTTAGTTTGAGCTTCCAAAACAACAGGTGGTAACGTCACTATTGGAAATACCAACAAAACCACTTTTATGATTTCGTTGTTTATTAACAACTTTATCATTTTGAACAGGAGGCACATTGTTGCGCCCCGTATTTGTATGTTCATTTGAATAAATATCCGAATTAAAAACCTTATCATCGGAAGAAGTTTTTACTCCTTTTTTGTCTTTAGACGGCTGTACAGTTTTACTTTCTTCTGCCGCTCTCAGCTTGCTTAACAGTGAAATATGCTCATTTAACATCCTATTTTTATCTTGCAATTCACGTACCAGATCATCTTTCTGTTTAATAATATAGATGAAAATAGCAATATCAATTTTACCATTTGCCGATACATTCTCCATGGCATCACAAAATTGTTCAGTTATATGATCGTTAGTATCATCAGTACAACAATTAATTGTACAATCACTAGTCACTTTTAGACCTTTCCAAAGCCTGGCACAACTTTGATGGAATGAACTATTACACTTTTCACATGTCAAACAATTTTTTACAACATTTTTACCACACCTTTTGCAAAATACTTCAGAAGACATTTTTAATCGACCGTTCACCACGGAGTCTCTCTCTAGTCTAAAATATATAAATAATATATAAATAAAAGCCAGCATTTAAAATAAATTCCATATTTACTTCTAATTGCAAAAATAAATATTTTACATACAATACTTGGTAGTTAAAAATATATTTACTGCCCCCTCTGCAAAAATAAAGCAACTTTCCCATTTGGTACGTTGGAGGATAACGATAACGTGAAATTTCCTTCACCCGTATATAATATCGCGCGAAGCTGTCCAACGGTTGTTTTAAATTTGCAGCGAGGTCTCATTCTTATGTCGAAAATATCACATTAATGTTGGTGTGTAAATAATCATTGCTACAAATAGGAAAATTAAATTTAGCTCGCTCGATATTAAAAATACTTTGTACGGGGAATAAATTCTATTCGGCAGCATTTCGAGTAATGTTCAAGACAGAATTTTAAAAATATAAGACCACCGAACAAAACAATCACATCTACTTACTAGGTACTAAGTCTGCCATTTAAGAAATGTTAGTAAAGATTAAAAAGGTTCGTCAGTTAGATCTTTTAATTAACCTTAAAGTGAAGAAGAATAGCCTCTCGGCGAATAAGGAATTTTTATATTAAAAATATTCACAACTTAACAAAAAGACAGTTTATGAAATGTTCCCGTGAATATTATATCAAGCGATGCGAAAATTAATAATTTGCGTATTTGTGTAAATAAATACAATTACAATAATATGCCGTCACTCAAACTAGAAGGATGAATTGGTTCGTTCTTTTTCTTTACAGAAATTAAATCGATATAACTTCCAGTTCAAGAGGCACAAATTAAATTATCACACAATGGCTACCTTAAATTCTGCATATAGTTGGAATATTGAAATGGATTGTACACTAGAAAACTGTGGAAGAGATTAATTCCTTCATAAACCGTGATATCAAAATTTGATATTGTCCGTTAATTAGAAATCAACTTGTTGCGGGATATTTTCAGCAACTGTAAAGGAACAAATTTTTTCCGTACTTTTGCAAACTGGGATCTGATACGGGATATTTTTACATTGGAATTAAAAAAAAAACAAAATTGAAACCTGCATTTTTTGTTTCACCACCATCAACGCTTTTAAAAATGTTAAATGATTATCATGTAAAAACCCGTTAAGCGAAGATTTACAACCGGTTTCTCCCTCGGTGTTTTTAAAATGCGATAAAATTCCGGCCACTACAAATTTTTTACATAATACGTTACAAATTTCTTTCGAACGGGTGAAAGTACCTTGTTCAGGAAATACGACATCATTACGACTCATTATTTTATACCTTATTCTAATTCAAATAAATTTTTTAATCTACGCACTAAAACATATTGTTTTTGTACCTTTCTAATAATATATTTAACCACAGTAAACAAATTTTTACGGATAAAATACAAAAAGGGCTAATTTATTCGCCAAAGCGCATTCTCAAAAGTTTTGTCCTGAACGTTACACTCCCATTATGCGGTCTGTTCCACAAGAAAGAAGGCGAGGTTTTTTATAGTAAAATGAAAAGCGTTTCTTTCCCTCTTTTACGGCACGATTGTGGGTTACGACACCATTACTAATTCATTTCGGTCTCGCTCGAAAAGTTTAAGAGAGCGGTAGTTTGTCAGAACGAGTTGCACGTACACTCCGAGGTTGACTTTTCAGGTACGCGTACAAATGGAGCTAGATTGTCGAAAGTCAAAGAAGTTCGTTGAGAAGTTGGTTAAAGCGGTACACAAACAAACGATCCAAAAACTTTGACGACTTCTGAAAAAGTCTCGCCTCCCTTCTTGTGGAACAGACTGTACTTAGTATTATTGCATTTACATCTAGTTGGAAACGCCCGGCAGTGAAAAACGTTACGATCTTTTTTATTCATCTTAACTTTTTACACAAAATCAGTCTAAATCAAAAGTTATGTTTACTAAATTAATGCTAAATATTCCTATTGGCCGTTGGGGAGACAACGGCTAAAAGGAAACGTAAAATATTTCGGCGGAGCTCAGCCCTCAGTTATTATACAGATTCCATAAGGTGATCGTGCCATCTGCGCCGCTCGCCGCCATAATCTTGGCGTTCCAGTAATTTATGACGCACGGGGAGAATTGTATGTCCGTCACCGGGCCCTTGTGCTCGGCGAGCACCACGAGGATCCTCAGCGTTTTACATGAGAAAACCCGCAGCCTTCCGTCCCACCCTCCGGATACGAAAATCCTGCCGTCGGGGCGCATCTTGACCACGCTGCAACCCTCGTTGGTTATAGATAACTCACACCTTAGAGTCATGTTGTGGGATTTGTCAATCGTGAAAAGCTGTAGGGAATTGGAAGAGCCCGCGCAAACAACGCGGTTCATATTGGGATCGAAAGTCATGTACGTGAGGTGGTCTTGTAGTTTTATGTGGCTGCAAGGCTTGAAGGTGTTGAGGTCCCAGAGTATTACGTCTCCTATACAAATAACAGAGCGAATTTTAATTTTTTCTGCTGTCCGAAGCTTTTTATTTTTCACTGAGAATATTTTCCTTAGTAGGAAAACATCAGAATTTAATTTTTATAAAAAAAAAATGTATTTTACAAAATCGCTAGTAAGTTCTAGTTTAAAGTTCTGTAAGATTAAAACATTTTAAAAATCTCACCCGACTCGTAACCAGCCAATAAACAAAGGTTCCCACCGATTTCAACATCCCTCAGGCACATTACCATCCCTAACTTCTCCTTATTAGGGATCAACCGTTGAACTTTTGACAAGCTATTTATATCCAATACATCTACCGTGCCTTCTTCTTGCGGCACGATCAAACTGCTGTTCAAAATAATACTCTTGCAAAAACCCCCACCAGCCTGGTAACTGTTCAGAGACTTATATGAGCTCTTTTTGATGGACCACAGCTTAACCATGCCTGATTTTTCTTGTGTTATTATATTGTCATCGAAGCAGTGAACTGCCTGAATAGATTCGCCCATTTCTTGTTTGTACTGAAGGCGGTTAGTCTGAAAATATACCCATTGCCTATCAATTACGGAAAGTTTGGACTAATAAAGGAAAAGTGGGAATATGCAGAATGTCGAAAAATTTCAGTAGTCTATAAATCTAAATTACAGCAAAACTATTTCCTTCCAAGAAGGCGCAGAATGAAAATGACATGGTGAATAAGTGGCAAATCATTTATCAATACACTTTGTTATTTTTTTGTTGCAGCAGAATTTCTATTTACAATTTCCTAAATTGTGAAATTTTTATGCTCTGACAGGAAAAAATATGTAAAGAAAAAACTAATTTTATTTTTAGATTTGTTAAATTGTACCAAACAATACCAATTATACCCACAATTAATCAAATACCATTTCAAAAACTGTTGCCTGCTTACCTCTAGGTCCCAAAAATACACAGTCCCTTTTTCTGTAGCTGCCAAAATTTGAGAGCAATAGTTATCATTTTTTAACGGAAAACATAGACTGTGAATGTGTCCCATATCTCCTTTAAAACAAAAAATTGGGTCCGGTGGAAGAATTGCCATTTTCTTAATATATCAATTTAAAATTAAATATTCAAATTATTCTAACTGCGCTCTAAACTAAAATGAAACCATGATGGAATTTTTTGACAGTTCCTATTTCTTGTTCTTCGCATTCTAACCATATTTTCTTGATCCTTGGTCCAAGTGCGACGGAATAATCACATACTTCTATCCTATAGAAGTATGTGGGAATAATACAAACATATCGATAATCGATTATTGCGCCATCTCATTTCAAAAACTAGGATGAATCGTTAGAGTCAAGGCTATCCATAATAATGATATAATGAACAATTAAATAGTTTTAAGGGATCTATACTAATAACAACGTTTGGAAATGTCACTGATTATTTTGTTGTAAATAGAAAATGAAGGGTGGAAGTGGGAAAATACCGGATAATCAAACCCGGCGTATGTTGGGTTGCCTAAATCATTATAGTTGACTAGTAGTGAACTGTAATAGTGTGTGGACGTTGACTGAAGTATTATTATTTCCATGGAGACTAGATAAGGAGCACGAACTCATACGGAAAAATTGACAAAATTCGTCCAAGAAATGGCAGAAGTTGGGGTGGCGCTAGTGTTCCATATGACCCAAATGAATGTAGCTTCATAAATACGAGTGAAGTAAGCAAATAACCAATTTTATTTTATTT
>NW_019416646.1:0-12226 GCF_000390285.2 Anoplophora glabripennis
GCTCTCTGATTGGACGGATTAGAACTCCCGGCTCTCTGATTGGGTGGAGGGGGAACTCCCCGCTCTCTGATTGGGTGGAGGGGGCGGGGCCAACAAAAAAAGTGGTGGGGGGGTAAAAAGGGTGGGGGGGTGGATTCAAACTCCCCAACTTACACTACTAATACCTCTAGGGTATGTTGGGTTGCTGGAACTGCTGCTAGCGTCTAGCTCGTGAACTAGACGACCGACGGCTGGATCGGGCGTTCTGTTCCGGATCTGTGGGGTCGTGGCTGCACTGGGACTGGATTCGTGATATTTTAGCTGAACTTGAGCAGCTGGCACGGCGACTAGAGCGTAAATTGCCCTGATTTGATGGCTCTTTGTTGTCGGCTCGCTGCTCTGGCATGGACTCTGTCTGGGTCGGTTGGGACAGCGACTCGGGAACGATGGTCCTCTCTGGTCTTGTTCTCTCTGGGCTGCTGCTATGGTATAGTGTCGGTGGTCTGGTTTGGGTTTGTTACCAGGGCCATGTTGTGGCCTAGGTCTCTGGACTAGCTGCTGGCTCGGCAGGAGAGCTGACGATCGCTCTGACCTAATGGCTCTGCGTCTGCTGCGGTGGACCTTGGCTTAGGCTGTCTGCGGCTTGGACCTGGCTGTGGTGGCTTGACCGGGAGCGGTATGTCACCTTGCTCTATGGTAGCTGGCTGGCCTGGTTGTGGAGGTTGTGGTTGATGGTGGTCCCCTGCTACTGGGTCGTCATCGTCGGACTCGTCGTCGCTTAGTTTGACGTCATCATTGCCCTGGAGTGCTGGGCGGAGGTCGTCTATGTGGTGGAGTTGAGTTCGAGCGCCGTGTCGCCTGATTTTGTAGGTAACGTCTCCCAAACGTCGTAGTACTCTGCCGGGGCCAGTCCAGAGCGGGGCGAAAGCTTCTCGATTCGTCGGATGAGACCTCACCAAGACTCGTGCGTCGATTTGTATTCGGTGGGAGGTTGTGTGTCTGATTCGTAGAGTTTGGCTTGGAAATCTTGTTGCCGCGCTTGGATGGCAGCTCGTTCTGGTCGCTGTTGTTGCTGTCTTGTCCGGAGTATGGATAGTGCTTGGGGCAGGTGTTGATCCCATCTCCGGCGTTGGTGTCCACGCATTAAAGCGCGAAGAACGTTGCCGGACACTTCGTGGTTTCGCCGCACAAAGTGTGGCAGGGTGTCGGCCTAGTTTGCGGCTGTAGCACGTTGCGTATGTGTGCCGTAAACGCACCAATGAGACGTTGTTCGCCTGTGGGTGGTTCCTGCCTTGGAGTGGAACGTTGTGCCGGTCCAAAAGACAATTCACTGTCTATTTCTGAATGTATTTGTTGAATTGGAGGTGGATAATTATTTTCCATATCGATACCTGGTTGTGAGGTCCTTGTGGGCGCACTTGTCCACTCGAGCCCCTTAGTTGGGCGCCATATCTTCGCCTCCGTTTCCTACTAGATTCTTGTTACCCGATTTTTTCGAAGCCGCGGCTAGTGAGACTCCTGGGAAGGCGTAGAACTTGGTGTTGCTTTTTTTTTGTAAAACAATATCAAAACTTTTTAAAATGGTTTGATAATAAAATAATAGTCTGATTTATGGTTTTACCGTAGTCCGAGAGTCAGTAGTCGATTGGTATTTCGTATGTGTCTGTCACTATCTAAATTTTTATTGATGACTGATGACAGCGATGTCGCTGTGTTTCCGCTGTCTACGATGATTTTATATTTATTTTACATTAGATTTATTGCAAAGTCTCGGGTTCGGTGACACTTTGCTTTTTCTGCAAACTGTGAAATTATCAAAGCAATAACTTTTTAAGTGTAGTATTTCAATATCCAAGTAGACAAGCGGTAAGCATAGTCATATCGACGGTCAGACACTGATGATACGATTCGTCCCCGAGAACAGTGGATTTGAGGTTATTGCCCGAGAAGATTATGTAGAAAGACACGTGACTCCATTTGTGTATTGGTTTGTATAATCCTACACCACAGGACCAAAAGCAGTGACCTAATATGACTGCACTTACATAGATACTGAGAAGAGCTCTTGTTTTAAAGCACTAAGACAATCATACTGTGTTCACAAAGGTAAACATTTGGTAAAGATTTGAATGACAGTTGATATTAGACATTCAAGGTTCTTATTTTTCAAACGCAGCTAACAACGATGCCAGAATTCTCCTGAACGAGTTTAATAGAGATATTAATGGAATGCGAGACTGGTTTCAATAACAAGATAATAGATGTATTGCAGATCGTGGATATCGAAAGGCTATTCCCACTTTACAGAGAATTGGTTTGAATACCAAAAGCCATCATTACTACAGCCAAATCAGACTCAATTCTCAACTGAGGAGCAAATGAGTGAAGACTAATAACCACAACAAGGTGGGCGGTAGAGGCTCGAAATGGATATCTCGAATTTGAGTGATTTTCTTCGAATTGCCGGAGCTATAATAAATATTTCGGAATCATCACGATGGCAAACACAGTTGAAAATCTAGCTGATAGAATAGAATAGCTGATTCTAGGCGCAAGAAGTTAACGTTGTTCAGGCAAGATTAGAAAAGAGAACCTAGGGCGAAGAGCGAAGAAAATGGCCTGAATGACACCTGGCCATATTCAACTATTCCTAGTACTTACAGAAGATTATTTTCGGAATCCAACGTTCGGAACTTACCAAGTAACCAAGTACCAGGATAATTCTCTATAAGAATTGGTCATGATGAGGAAGAAGATGAAGAACGCTCTTTTGGTTGCTATATGGTAAGTAGTTGGGTATGCAAGACATGAAGATAATGTTAAATATCCTTCACTCCGACTTCAAATGAGTATACTCGATTCATCAAAATCAAAACATTGAGACAATAGATTCTCTTGATGGCAATTGTTGATGGAAGTATTCCTAATAATTCTCGGAGAAACAGTTTATCTTCGTTGAGAGTGAGGATTTTTTATTATACCCATACATACACATTTACACATACGCATACACACACCCGCACACATACACATTCACACACAAAACACACACACACGTGTGGTCAAGCATCTACCACGCCGTTGACCTTGGGTAACGCTAAGTTCAGATTTGGCTATATTACCTGACTTTCAGCTCACGTATCTCCGAAACTGTGCATAGGCTGAGATCGGGCCAATGGGGACTTTTGATCTACATCATATCATCTACTTTATCTCACAATTTCAAGCAATTTGACGAACAGTATTTTTCCAATAGTTTTGTGCGGGGTCCTTTTTTATTTATTTTTGTTAATTATTTTAAAGAGTTTTAAAGATATTGACTCGAAATTTGAAAAACGGTTAAGAGGGCATGTGCATTTTTTTGGGGTAATCCGAATATTTCTACTTCCACCAGTGGCGTTCGTGCGAGAATACCACAATTTTTTTTAAATAAAAAAAAAATCCTTTAAAAATAAAACATTTTACTGCAAGTTGTGTGTTTTTTATTTCTATTGAAACAGTATCTAGAAGGTTGCTGTCAATATTTCTAAATAAAATACAACCTTCCAATTTCCAGTCAATATCTTTACAATTTTTTGACATAATTAATAAAAATAAATAAAAAATTAATATTTAAACACTCCGTATCTCGGAAATGAAGCATATGTCGACCTATGTTTTTATGAACTTTTTTTCACAAAATAACTTCGGCAACCACACCCCAAAATATTTCGCACTTATTTACAAACACCTTGTATAATGTGCAATATGTTACTATTAAATTTAAATAACTGGCATATGAACGCAATATATTAATAAAAGTAATAATGAGATAGGAAACGTTTTGTGATTTAATGAAGATACACTGTAAAAAATGACACGTTTTACTCAAATTGCACTCAAGAATGTATCAATTTCTGTCCATACCCGTCTGAGTGAACAACCGAAATTTTATGAGATTTTTACTCATATATAAGTTTCTGCAAATTATCGAGTGACTGATTTTTTACTCTGTTCTGAGCATGTAAGATTAATTAATATGATTTAAATTTATACTGTAAATAAGTCGGTCCGAGAGAAAGCAAAAAGGTACCGGCTGAATCCATAGAATGAAAATTATTGAGTACATTTGCAGTCAATAATTTTACACATTTCTGATAATATTTGAACTAAAACTGATAGTTTCACTCACAAAACTTTAGTTGTTATGCTAATAGAGGAGAATTTCACTCAATCTGGTGTGGACAGAAATTGATACATTTTGAGTGAAATTGTGTCCAATTTTTTTTACAGTGTAACTGTTATTGACCAATTTTTTGCTCAGACTTGGTTTCTAATCCGTTGAATATTTAGAGAAATAATACATTTGAATATACAGAATATTAAAATTAATTAAACGCCATACAGGGTGTCCATGAAATGGTGGGCAATCTCTCGGATGTAGGTAGATCTTGCAAAAAGAATCAGAATATCTGACTAATAATGCGGTTAATTTTCAGCATTTTTTGCGTGTAACCTATAAGAAATGTAATATTAGTCGAATTTTATACTCAAACTCTATGAAAATTTTTGTAATTAATTTAACTTAAATATATTTAAAGCTATGTGAACCTATTTTATTTTGGATTATCCATCGCATTTACGTTTTAATATTTATTGCAAATAAATTGTTACTTCAACAGCAAATTTACTACTACATCATGTTGAAAGTTTACACTTGATTGTATGGATATGAAAATTTAATTAAACCAACCTCAGAAGTTCCATCACCCCATGAAGCTGTTGTAGTTTCTGAAAAAATTTACAAGTAATCCGTACAGATTCCTGATATTGCTCCTTGTGACTTAAATATTCCAGGGGAACTTCTGAGCGCAATTCGGGATCTGCCAGGAAAATCTCTTCTGAAAATTAACACGGTTTTTGTTGAACTAACCGTAGGATTGAAACTTTAGAAATGTATAAAAATAGATCCCTGATATTAGTGATTACGATTACCTCTATACCTTCTTTCGTTAGTTTTGTCTACCCCTCCATCCAACAAATGGATCAGTTCTAGAATGTTAAAGGTGCACTTCTGGCGTTCTTTAACTAAATCTGGATTCATTTTTTATTAGTTATATGAGTTACTACAAAAAAACACTTTTTAACTAACCATACAGCTATTATTTTCAACACTACACTATAAATCTACTCGATTAATAATATTGAATATTTAACACGGCATTAACACAAGTTGAAGGTCGGTTCAAAATTAGGCCGTTTCCTGAAGGTACCTGCACACGTGACAACCGCATTGTTGGTGGTGGCAGCTACTAACGGTGGTGGTCGGAGCTTAGACAACCAACATAGCACGGGTGGTACTGTCAACTAAAAATTTTAAATCCTCCCGCCTACGCTCAAGATAATGCGATCGCCGGTTGGTTGAATAAAATATCCTGAGAAATTATCTCACAAAATTTAACTTGTTTTGATTTTTAAACATTGTTTTATTAGTATCAACTTCAAAAAGGTATTAGCTATTGTTCTTGTTAGTGAAAGTAGGAAACTGAAGATCAGACAGTTGTGTTTGGAATGTCGCATTTGGAATGAAAAGAGTTTTAGAAATCATTTGAATATGAAATGAGAAACCTATAAATTGTATTATTTTTTTCTTCAATTGTCAATTCATATATTCTCTGATTTTTATCTTCCATGTGTCGATATCCTATCTAATATCTAATATCTAGTGGTTACTAATATCTGTCTCCTTCACTGAGGAAAACCCTCCAATTCAACTGTCACTAAAAAAATTAATTACCGCATTTTTTTACCTGTCGAAGGTATCTTGAATTGAACAAGTAAATTCTGCACACCGATACTTCAGATCAATGGTTGGTAAAGTATCTTATTGAATTTTGACATTCACTTCAGTACGTTACTAGATTGCTCGTTATTATTATGCAGTTAATAGTAGTTGGTAAATAAATGTATTGAAACCTATGTTATTGTCACATCTAAACATATTAATGTAGTTAGCGGTACAGATAGTTGTCACAAGTAACATATGGCGGTGATAAGCAAAGTTTTTGTCCCGCCCATTTGCGTCACGAACAAAGGCGAAGTGTTCCGATGCCATATATCGTAAACATAATTTTAAGCCCGCGTTATAAATCATTGTGCTAGTATAGCGTTCATTGTTCCTTTTATGAGTGCAATTCTGATTATTATGAAGTGCAGTTCTAATTATGTGTTCTTGACTAAGATATAATTATTATGCCTCCCCTTGTATCATCTGTTTTTGGTAAAAATTGATTGAAGTACATTCATTTGATATTACTTGATTTATCATTGTTGTGGTTATAAAACATATATGTATTTTACATTTGTCGTACAACCTTTGGATTATGCGTATATATTGTTATGTTTTGTAAATTATTTATTTAAAACATTAACCATTATGTCTCCTTCGCAGAGGGGCCTTGTGAAGCAAGCAAAAGTATAAATATGTAAAAAGTTATATTGAATGACATTTAATTTCAAGATTATGAACTATGATATGAAGGTTCCGTAACTATTTACTTAACTCCACTTTGCATGCAAATGTGCTGTTAAATAAGTGCATATTCCTTTAAGTTTGAAAAAAAAAATGTTATTGGAAGTGTTACTTTGGCATGTAATATTGTCTAGTTGAAGCTCAATTATTTTTTTGTTTATTCTTTGTGACATATCTAGTACACTGTGACGTTAGCAACTGTATTGTTGTACTGCGATGCGAACGTTACATTTTGCGAACAGGTTGTTGGGTGATCGCGAGCGGTGGTGGATACGCTCCTTAACGTAATTATCGTCAAATGTGGCCTCGAGAACTGCTAACAATAGGTACTAAGAATATTTATACAGTCAATTTTTTAAAATTGGACCGGCGCCACAGTGGTCGGAAATCCGAAAAAGCTGGACAAAAGTCCAAAAAGACCTGCATCATCACCAAAAGTGGGGACTTTATGTTTTTCAGGTCGCTAAAGCCGAATTTGCAGAAAAAAATCTCAAATTCAAGATGGCTGATACAAAATGGCCGATATATCACGTTAATTTATTAAATCTAATTGAAATTTCGAGTGCCTCTGATATTGAGGTCGCGTAAAACATATGTAAGGCTTTTGAGGAAATTAATTATTATTAATAAAGTACGAAAGGTAAATATCTGCGATATAAGGTATGTGTTTAGAATGAATTCGTCATTTCAAACGAAATAATTTCTAAATACTATTGAAGCTTATTCTTGTTATAAAGCTTATTCTAATTATTTAGCTAATTCTAATACACATGAGTCATTCGCATCGTCATCACCTGTCACATAACCGTCAGAGTATGAAAATATTATTACCATAGCTTCGGTTGAAAAGCTTTTCTCATTTTCATCTATCTTGCACCTTTTTAAAAAAGGTTGATCTAAAATGATGATTTGCGTCTCTAAATTCTCTTGGAATTTTCCTTTCATAAATCGAAAAATTTATTTTTTCGTTCACGTAATTTTAATGGTGCCTGATCCTGTCGAAAATGATAAATTATGAATTGAAAGATCATAGATAATAAGTTCATCTATATTTTATTTTTAAAAAAGCAAGCTTTTAGTGACTTCATTTTATTTTCGTATTCTTCTCAGCAAACCCTTTCATTTGATACCCATATCATGGGGGTGCATAAAAAATAACTGGTCCGCCATCTTTGGGAGTCCGCCATATTGGATTTAGAATGACGTCACTTAGCTAACCATGCATTGTCATCCAAACTAAACGTGAATGCAAAATTTCAGCTCAATCGGTTGGAGAAACTGTTTTAAAATTCAGTTGCAAAATTTGACCCATACTAACAAGGCAAGTTAAATAAAAGCTTGTAAAAATATGATAAATGGCACACGAAAAAGGTGCATGTTCATACAAAAAACAATTTGAATTAGAAACGTTCGTTTAGAACGCGAAGAGACACTAGAACACTAGCTATTGTATAACTAAGGCCTCTTACAATAGTAAATCGGCAGTACACGGAGGCACAAAAAATGACTCGGAACCCGAATCCGGAAAAATCCGGTGGTTTTCGCTTTTGATATATGAAATTGACACTCCTGTCTGCATTATCCAACTTTTAATAGTGCATGATCTCTTGGGATTAGAACTATTTCGATAATTTACGGTTGATGTGATTTGAAATCGATGGAAATTGCAAGACGTTTTTGTTAAAACAATAAAAACATGCAACTTTCGAAAAATGAGGTTCTAAATGCGCAAATGTATTCTACTTAACTCCAGGAACAACCTCTCTATTGCACACAACGATTCGTACTCTAGTAAAAATTTGCACGTATTTTCAATTCACCGCTTTTCGAGGGGTCAGTGGCAAGTGAAATATGCTAATGTGTCGCAGCATACTTCCGATAGTTGCTGTGGTCTATACACATGGGCCAGCTCTCTATCACTTTAAAGAACTATGCAGTGACTCCTTCTCTAGAATATTCTGAAGTATTAACGCAAACCAACGACTTTGAAATTTCGACTTTTGTCCAGCTTTTCCGGAATTCCGACCACTGTGGCGGCGGCGGCGTGTTGAATATTATTTGGATTTTATTTAATGAAGCGCAATAAGATTTTATACAGTGCGTTCACGATAGACTATAGGCTGGAATTTGATTGACACTCAAATATTCGGAAATTCCAGGACCGACATTAAAAAATTTAATTAGAAAAGTAAATATCAAAAAATTCACCCTGTAAGCAATTTTTTTTATGTAGTTGGAAATTTTGAAAGAACATCCACATTTTTGTTGATTTTTTCCTATATTCAGGGTGTCACGCTTAAATATGACACAAGCCTAATTTCAATTTTTTTTTAGAATCTAGAGTAAAAAAAAATTATCTAAAGTACTCACTTAATACTTAATGCGCATTGGAACGTGATACATTCATTTTTTGTGGTTGTGCATATTTTCTTCCTTCCGCACTTTATTAACAGACCGTCAACTTTGAAAGCCTACAACGCCGCGCCGTTGTTCATTAACGAATCCTGACAAATCTTTTTTTAAATTGAAGTTTTTTTATGCTCTTTTAGTACATGTAATAAAATACTAAAAAAATTATAAATCAATAGCGTATTTAGGTACCTAATTTTGCAACTAAGGAAATTTTTTAAATAATTTCCCTTCGCTATAAAAATGCATTTTTTGAGAAAAAACAATGGAACTCAATAGCTCTTTGTTAAATCTACCAATAAAAAAATTGGCGCGACTTCGGGTACCGCTTAGATTTGTACAGATCGTTAATTAGTTAATTTGTTTATAAGGCCATAACTCGCGAAATAATCCACTTAATATTTTTCTGCAGTGAAGAATGATCGAGTGTTATCCGAAGAATCCTCTGTGATAACATCGCGATTTATTATTGTTTATTTAAAATGGCATAATTGGCGATTTTTTGCAAGTAACTTTTGACCGGATTCATATTTTCTGACGCTCGAGACGTTGTTTTGTAGATCTTTTTTAAAGACGAACAAAAAAGTATTTTACCATTTCTCTGTAGAACCGTCAGAAAAAAAGTTACAGTCGAAAAACGAAAATTTCTATTGTTTGATCAACTTTTAAACAATGTCGCCCGACTTTTTCATCGTGCGGATACGGTACATATTGTTCGACACTATTTTTACTATCAGCTCATAAAAAATCAGCCTGACCGAAGAATTATGCATGAAATGATCATTTTCGGGCTAGATTTCCTGGTCTATTAATGTGTTCTGGTGGTTATTAATAATAATAATAATAATAAGCTTCGGTTTTTTTCATTGGTTTCTGAATTTGTCTTGTTTTGTGTAGTTTTAGTTTTTTAATTTTGTTTTAGAATTTTCTGTTATTGTTGTATATACAAATTTATTTTATAAATTCATGAACGGATGAGAAAATTCTACATAAACATGGACTTTTTATTCGTTTTTTAGTTGTTTTATCGCATTAAAATATAAAAAGATTTTTTCCCAGAAACAAAACATTGAAATTTATTAAATATTCTCTATAAATTGAAAATTTATTATTTGTGAAAAAAAAAAACAAGAGTGACAAAACAGTCAAATTCTTAACTTTTATTACACATTCATCTATTTTTAAAATTCTTAGTTATAATAAAAAATTCGCATACAAGGGAAATTTTTTTATATGAACTCCTATAGTAAAATTTTTGTGAAACCGGTTCTGGAATTTCTAAACATTTGAGAATAATTATACGAAAAACCATTGCACTTTAGATAGTCAAAGTTTCTTATCAGATAATGATGCAAAGACAATCTGCCGATTTCCATTTTGAAAAAAAAAAAATAATGTTTGGAAGTTACAAGAAATAATCAGAAACGTTCTTGTACGATATTATCCATCCGATAGAGCCCCTTAGTGTGAACACTGTCCCGAAGTGCTAATTTCACCATGTTCAACGAATAAAAATATCGCATTCCACCCCGGATGTAAACATTGTAATTACGCCCTAATAATTATAGACCCCTCCGAATGGCCTCCGAATTCCACCAGCCAACTAAAATGTAAAATGGATACCGTACTTTATGCCTTCCAGATTTGTTTTTAATGACACTTTGACGTTAGTGTGATTCTATTTTATGATTATAGCCCGCTAAATAATTTAGTGTTGGCTAAATTATTTCCTCGTCTACTCTTTGATGTGTTCGAGCATATCGCGCAAACATCTGGAAACAACTAAGCAATTAAGCGTCGAAAAATTTCACCATTAAATGTATTTTATAAAGCCGTTCGCCTGACAATAAGGGTGAATTACTGTTAACTTGTGGCGGGCATGTAATTTTCTAATGATCGGGCACGAAAACGTTCCTCTGATAAATTTCGGATACGGCAGGGAATAAATCTGGTAAATGGGCGACTTGAGATTATTTATGTTGAATTTTATTCTGTTATTATGTATCATTGTGTTCCAGATTCTTTGGATTTTTCTTAAAATAACCGAAACGACATCGTAGAATGACATCGCGCGCATTCTAATAGTTTCTTTTTTATCATTAACAAGAATCTAAATTTACATTTACATTTTTTTGCTGTCTTCGTTTTGAGAGTTTATATATTTTTTATAAGATAATGTAGTTACCTACCTTCTGTACGTATTAAATAGTTGTGAACTTTTGTATTATGTATTGGCTACTTCTTATTAAAAAATAAAAATTTAGTTATGCTGTGATCAACCAATCTATTGTATTTTTTGCAAAGAATATTTATTTTCCTGTGTTTTTAAACTATTTAGTCTATGTTGTTATTATTGACAATGTTTATTTCTCCAGCTTTCCAAAAGTAGGAAACAAAATGAAAAATTAGATTAGGAAGTTAGAATTGGATTATAAATACCTAATTTATATTGGGCAAATCGACAAAATGTAATAGTATAGTAGTAGTAATCTTTGTAGTTTTTATTACATAAAATGAATTAAGGCAATTTAATAAATCAGTATTAACTATAACCGATAACAAAATTCATATTTTTTTTCGTTCAGATTTTAAAATATCGCTGAAACAGGTCAATTAGTAAATAGAAATTGTCATTTTTCTGCAATATTTTCTATTTTTTTGGCCGTCTTTGATAGACCTACCTATAACATTACCGACATTTTTTTAATAGGACGCCCTATATTTTATAGTACCTGTATAAATAGATAAGTAGCCCTTCTAAAGACAAATTCAGCGATATAAGGTTATACCTACTTTTTTTGTCATAATTGTCAAATAAATGTAAAAAATTGTCTTTTATGTCGTACTGACGACTATTTCAAACAATCATAGTCTCGCCTGTACTTTAAAAATCGTACCTATTCTTTATTAATCGTTTCCTACTTACTTTAAAGCTTTTTTTTCTCAAAAAATACATCGATTATAGTCTGTTAAAAATGAAAGAGAGTAATAAAAGCTTATTATGTATTCAAATCGTAAATAAATGTAGTACTGGTGCTTATATTCAATATTTTTATATTATGTATTATCGGTATAGATGAGGTGTACTTTTAAAAAAACTTTGTGTGACCGGGTTGTACTAAACTGTAGCAGGTAGCTATAATTTAATCCCCGAAAATCCGTCTTTGTCTATGCCGCTTCAATTTCTCGGTCCATTTCTCTTATAAGTAAACAATATAAAAACAGCATTTCAAAACATGAGGCTACTTTAAGCATCATAACCGGGTTAAGAGGGTTTTTAGTAATTCAAATAAAATTATTCAATATTATTATCAAAATATTTATTTA
>NW_019416646.1:13854-16718 GCF_000390285.2 Anoplophora glabripennis
CCCATAATTATTATCGAGGATTTCATATTATCATCCAAAGCAGCTTAAAAAATTATAGATCCAGCCAAAAAATTTTCAAAATTTATTGAAAAATAGAAAAGTTACAGCAAAAAAAAACATTTTTAATTCTCAACTTCAAGAGCTAATAACTCTACAGGGTGAGCCCGGAGGAAAAAAATGTATATGAACTTCTGACATTATTTTCTCATTATCTATCCATATCCGAGAGATTGACCACCATTTCCGGGTATATCGAGACGTAAGTAGTGAATACTTAATATTTTCTTGTCGAAACAATAAATAAATATTATTATGATATTAGAAAATTAATCTTTCTATCACCCTGGTTATAGATATTCATTTTCCTTGCGTTGATAAATATTTTTCGTTAATTAAAAATGTACGTAGAAATTCAAATTTTGAATTTTGTATGAATGGGTATATTTTAAAAGTTACTTTGATCACAGTTAATATGGTTCTTTTTGAAGTGATATGTGTCGATTTGCACACTTGCTGTTTCTTTTCGTTTATATTGAATAAATTCCAGGAATTTCTGGATGTACTGCCGAGAACCGTAAATAAAAATAAGCCGTGCCTCACTCTAGGCCTTCCCGCCGTGTCACATCGAACAAACACATAAACATACATTTGAGGTCTCTTTAAGGGCGCAGTCTAACATTCCCCGGACGCTCCGCCAACATCCGGGCCATCATTAGGTACACCTAAAACCACTCGTTAAGTACAAGCGAACAAATTGATCCCGAACAGAGATCCGTATATATAAAATTGAAAGGCGACTGCTAAAGTAACAGCTAAACGGCTCATCCTGACAGCAGAACACGGTGATCGATTCCCATCCGTGTCGTATTATGTTTAGCATGCTATATTTTTTCGCATATTTGGATTGGAGCGACATGTAAATGCACTTACGGGCGAGCGGGGTCCGACCCGACGGTGTACAAGAATGCACTTAGTGCAGAACACATCTGCATCGGGCTCCACGCGCGGCACTCCTCCGCCCGGCGAGCGCTACAGCGCCAAGGATTCCGACCCTGAAGATGTCGACGCTAGAACGTTGAGCGGCGAGGGTTATTTTTACGACTTAACACAAGGATAGATTGTCCAGTTTTTCTGACACCAAATTTTTAACCAAAAAATTTGTCTGAAAGTTCACCTAATCAAATTATCATTAAACTTTTATTGAATTAAACTGTATGGTAGTAATAGCTTTTATGTGGTGAGTACACTGTAAAAAAGTCGGTGTGAGTGAAAGCAATAAAGCATGGAGACTAGATAAGGAGCACGAACTCATACGGGAAAATTGACAAAATTTGTCCAAGAAATGGCAGAAGTTGGGATGGCGCTACTGTTCCATATGTCCCAAATGAATGTAGCTTCATAAATACGAGTAAAGTAAGCAAATAACCAATTTTATTTTATTTATATTGATTTTAGTCATAGAAAATATAGTACTAACGTAGAATGAAATCTAACATTTGAATAATGAAACTGTCATGGCGGCGTCACATGTTAGTTAGCTTCCAAAATAAAAGATGGCGCAGAGAATGCTAACCCTGTCATTTTGGGTTGGTTGGTAATGCAGTTTGGATTTTGCACGTATTTGAAGTTTGGCTTTCGTTACCTTTGGCACAGAATATAAATCTGTCTTTGGTTTCTTAGGTTATCCTCTGAAAATTGTAAATTATAGTATTGCAAGAATTGTGTTTATAATTATTTAGTGCTTAAGAGTTTTCTATTTGTTATTATATTATACTGGGAATACGATGTGTAAGTTTTAAGTTATATTTTATTAAAAACCAAACCTATATCTTTACCAACATTATGTGGAACACTCATACTCATGTTACCTGTATTAATCGATTAGAAACAGTCCACATAAAATGTGCATGTTTGAAATTACATATTATTTAAGTTAAATATAGATAAAAATAATTATGTGTATGATGATAAACTCCAACTAATATTTTATGAAACCTTTGATACTTAGATGCTTACAAAATTTTTAATGGTGGTGAATTGCTTTCTTTATTCAGTTTGAGACATAGAAAATATACTGTTAATATTAAGGTTTGAAAGTTCCAAACTATATGAACTATTGAATTTAACCCAATATTGTACAAATATTCGGTTAGGTGTATACCTATCTCCGTGAGATTATTATAACAGTTCATGCATAATTTTTATATTTTTACAGCTTACTTACCAACTTATCAAGTTTATGAAGCAAATGAATTAAATCGTTGTCGTTTTTACCTACAATTAAATACATAACAAGAAATTGTTTTAATAGTACATGCATAACAACATTCTGTATAAATCAATTAGGATTTCTTGTAGATACAAAATAAACTTAAAATTATTAAAAAATGTTTTATTTCCTTATCGAAACCATTTACTAAGTATATCTTGGCAAATGTCAAAATTTGAAAAATACTATAATATAATAAAATAATAAATAAGAAATTGTCTGTATTTATTTGTGGCATTATAAATGTTATAATTTGGATATTTTGCCATAGTTTGAAGAAAAAAAAACTGGAAAAATAAACCCTTGTACCGATAGGGACAGTCAAGTGTCAATACTGAAAACTTTTGCCTAATAGTGAGATGCCAGAGACATACATCTACATGTATAAGTCTGGTTACGCACTGGAAAAACAAATACACATCACAATAACACTGACGTTTATGAAACCTCTAGTTTCGTTATCAAAGCAGAAGCGAATTAGAAAAGTACTGAATATTAGTTTTTCGCTACATTTTCTGTTTAACTAAATAATCTGTTCTCAAAAGTATTGACACTTGACTATTCCTATTTGTATAAGGGTTTACTTTTAAAATAA
>NW_019416646.1:19212-22766 GCF_000390285.2 Anoplophora glabripennis
CTGGATTATGTAAGTAGGTACATCGTAATGTTAAAATACCAAGTTTCTTCAACTGTGCTCTGCAGTCATATCTGAATTTTAAACCCGAGATTATGCGAATGACTTTTCTTTGAGTAGCAAAGACGATATCAGCTGAAGGTGAATGACCCCAAACCAGGATAGCATAAGATATTCGGGAGTGAATAAGGCTATGAGAAGCAGTAATTAATTTTTTTTGAGATACTTTGCTAATCAAGTTGCGGATTAAATAGATACCCTACATCAATTTTTCGGTCTAAGATGCGTTGAGGCATAAGTTATTTGAAGTGAACCAATGTAATGCGTCATTCTCGATTTCTGGAATGTCCACCGTCAGATTATCCAAAACATTATTGGCTATGGATAAGTTAGTGTCATCAGCGAAAAGAATCGCGAGTACGTCGTTTCTCACAGAAGTTGGGAAATCATTTATATACAGTAGGAATAGTAGTGGTCCCAGAACAGAACCTTGAGGTTGGCTTAGTAGTTTATGACTTTAATACAATGACATTTAAATTACAATTTAAAGAAAATATAAACCAAGTCTGAGTAAAAAATTACTCGATAATAGTTAAATTTAAATCAAATTTGAGAAAAAGTCAACTCTAAATTGGTTTTATACAGGGTGTTTCAGAAATATTGGCCAACGTTCGTGGACAGATTTCTAACCTAAAAACAAGATTACTTTTTCATATCAACATGGGTCCGATTTTGCTTTTTTCCTTAGCTACAGGGTGTCAAAGTTTTAAAATATATTATATATATATTATTCCAAAAATCTAGATTTTCACATGAGTGAATTAAATGAAAGGACAACTAACTATTTACAACCGAATACACATTCCTAGGTATTATTATGTTGAACATGAATTACAGGACCGGACTTACTTGTCGAGTTGTTTATTGTAAGTACGTTTACAATAATTCATAATTGATTCTAGGTAAATAGATAATTGTTTATATTACATTTAAAATACCGAAAACTCGAGGGAAAACGAAAAAAATAGTATGAATCAATTTTTGATCAAAATTGAGCTAGAATTTTACCCATGTAATTTATAAATTATAAATCTTAACGGATAACCAATTTTTTCTTTAATTAAATCCAAGGGCTTGCAAGTAAGTCCGATCCTGTAATTCATGTTCAACATAATAATACCTAGGAATGTGTATTCGGTTGTAAATAGTTAGTTGTCCAAATTTCATTTAATTCCCGCAACTACAAATCTAGATTTTTGGAAAAACCATATTTTATTTTAAAACTTTGACACCCTGTTGCTAAGGAACGAAGCGAAATCGGACCCATGTTGATACGAAAAAATAATCTTGTTTTTAGACTAGAAATCTGCACCCGAGTGTTGGCCTGTGTTTTCTGAAACACCCTGTATACTCACAATAGAGTCAAAAGTCACTCAATGGATATTAGCAGTAATTCGGATTTGAGTAAAACTCACTCATTTCTAATGCAATAATTTCACTCAGTTATATTCATAGTAATAGAGTGAAAATTTCAATTAATAGGGTGTGGACAAAAATTGATACATTATTGAGTAAAATTGTGTGTTTAAGTGAAATTTTTTTAATGTGTAAAGTTACAAGCACTATTTTAAATGTTATAAATTGTACATTACCACACGTCGTGCGATAAGAGACAGTTACCACATTCTGTGTCAACATCTATTTTAATTGAATTGTTATGATTGTATTAGTAATATTCTCTATTTTAATACCTATATGGCACAGATTCGCTAAATTATATATATATATTGTTGGTGGGGGTGCTTTGCCCCGGGCCACCATAATTATTATCGAGGATTTCATATTATCATCCAAAGCAGCTTCAAAAATCTGGATGGATCCAGCCAAAAAATTTTCAAAATTTATTGAAGAATACAAAAGTTACAGCAAAAAAAACATTTTTAATTCTCAACTTCAAGAGCTAATAACTCTACAGGGTGAGCCCGGAGGAAAAAAATGTATATGAACTTCTGACATTATTTTCTCATTATCTATCCATATCCGAGAGATTGACCACCATTTCCGGGTATATCGAGACGTAAGTAGTGAATACTTAATATTTTCTTGTCGAAACAATAAATAAATATTATTATGATATTAGAAAATTAATCTTTCTATCACCCTGGTTATAGATATTCATTTTCCTTGCGTTGATAAATATTTTTCGTTAATTAAAAATGTACGTAGAAATTCAAATTTTGAATTTTGTATGAATGGGTATATTTTAAAAGTTACTTTGATCACAGTTAATATGGTTCTTTTTGAAGTGATATGTGTCGATTTGCACACTTGCTGTTTCTGTGTCCCAACATGATGGAACAACAGACATATTTTTTTTCAGTTCAGATTTAAAAAAATCGCGGAAACAGGTCAATTAAGAAATAGCAATTGTGACTTTTCTGCAAAATCTTCTATTTTTTTTGAGCCATATTTAACAGGCCTATAAGATACCGACATTTTTCTTAATAGGAGGCCCTATATTTTATAGTATCTGTATAAATAGATAAGTATTCCTTCTAAAGACAAATTCGTCAGTGAAAATTATGTGATTTTTTTAAGTTGGGTTGTCTTTCAAATAAATTTCTAATTGCCTCGCAAAACTGTAATCGTCTGTCTGTGTCATCTGCCCATAGTTCTTGTAAGACGTTAAATTTGTAAGGATGCTACTTTTGAGACTTCAAAGTTCTGTGATCGCCAGCAAATAGGCTAAGAGGGAGGCAAGATAAGAGAAAGGATGGGAGAAATATAAATTATAGGCAGAAATAGGTACAGTGAATTAATTTTTTTTAGAAATATTTTTAATAAAACCTTTTTAATACAAGAAAAACATAAAAAAATATATAAATATCTAATAAAATTCAACGAAAATTGAGTAAAACATAATCTCGGATTTTTTGAAAATTTGTCGACCACTTTATTAATAAAATCTTCATGGTTGTTAAAAACAAGCTTTCTGGTATACTCATCGTTGCTAGGCCATTGAGACGATTTTGTACCATAGTATATTTCTGAGCCAGGTTTTTATTCTTCTATTCTTCTATTTTTCATTCCCCCTATATAAAACTGATTACATATTTGTATAGCTTTAGTTGCATTGTTAAACTTTTATTTTGATTCCGACACATAAAAATTTATTTTTTTATTCATTTAAAATTCCAGAGCTAAATTAAAATATAGAAATGTATTAAGTACTTTTTAACATAAAATTTTATATTTTTAAGTTCTTTTGTCAACAAATATTTATACTAATTTATTACAATAATTGTTTTTTTTTTAAATAAGTAGTGTATTAATTTTCATCTACAGGTAGGTCAAAAGTTGTTATAGATGATTTCTTCAAAAATGTCATTCGCAGAAAAGTACACTTATTTTATTTTAAAAAAGAAATACCAACGCTAAACAAAATTTTAAGTGAACTTTCAGAGGACAACGATTTGCCAAAAATCAGTAGAAGCAAATTATGGGCCGTCTTACGAGAGTTGAATTTTTGCTGGGAAAAGCAGAACAGGAAGTCAGTT